>NC_089911.1:10036305-10116305 GCF_040182565.1 Anser cygnoides
AAATAAGACCTTAAAACCCTAACCCTAAATACCTGACCATAACTAAAACCCTAAGACCCTAACCCTAAAAACCCTATCAACACTAAAACCACAAAATACTTTAAAACCTTAACACACTAACCCCCAAACCCTAACCCTTATAACTCCAACCCTAACAACCTTAAAATCCTAACCCTAAACCCTGGAAACCCTAACCCTGAAACCCAACCCTAGTGCCTTAGCCCTGAAACCTTAACACCCTAACACCTTATTAGAAACACTCTGTAACCAATACCATAGGCTCAGGCAAGTATCTCAGTGAGGTAGCATTTTTATTCACGATTGCAATGGCAGGCGTCCCACAAGCCACCTACTAGTTCCATAACACAGTTTATATAATTTTTTTTTTCCTCTCGGTGACCAGGACCCTCCCCAGTTTCCCCATTGACTGGGTAATCCATGTTCACAATCTATCCAGTGCTTCACAGAAAATACACAGCTGCTGGCCTGTTACTAGTCAATTTTATTTTTTTCTTGACTGTTTTCCTCTTTGAGGTGGTAATGTTTCTTACACCGTGATTTCCACCCAATTGCTCTAAGGATTCTGGTTGTCTGCATTTTACAAGGTTGTCTGTTAAGCTTTCTTATCACTGCAAGCATATATCAATACCACCTTCCTTCCCTCTAAACGATGTAACTCTGTGCAAAAACATTTTTATTCCCACAACCTTGATCCCCTTACCCTAAAATCCTTATTCTCTTTAACCCTAACAACTCTAACCACAACCCTAACCCTTCATATCAACCCCCCGACGCTAGTGACACTGACTAATGATCCAAACCCCAAACCCCAGGCAACCAACAAAGAAACAGACACAAAGCTGAAAACTACAAAAAAGGCAAAACCCTGGATACAGACCCCAAATCACAAACACGCTACCAAAATGCTACAGAAAAGCCCCAGACGCAGGCCCCAAGCACTACAGCTAGGCCCCAGAAGCTCTAGACACATCCCAAAGCCAAAATGCAATCCCCAAACACTACAGAAAAGCCCCCAAACACCAGACACAGGCTGCAGAAGTCTACAAGCAGGCCCCAGCCACACCCGGATGCAGACCCCAACTGTCCACAAGCAGCTCCCAACCCACCCCCCCCATGAACTGGACCCCCCCCACCACCACCCAGATGCATGCCCCAGGCCCCAGGCCTCAGCCCCAGCCCCCACACCCCAGACTCAGGCCCCAAAGGTGTACAACCAGCTCCCAACTGCCCCCCTCAAAGGGAGGCCCCAAAGCCTGCCAGAGGACCCTAGAGCGTACAAGCAGCTCCCAACCCCCCCGGCACAGGCCCCAACCCCCCCCCAGACACAGGCCCCAAAGGTGTACAAGCAACTCCCCATCCTCCCCAGAGGCACGCCCCAAAGGTGTACAAACAGCCCCAACCCCCCAAGACCCAGACCCCTACAGCGTAGAAGCAGCTCCCAACCCCATGCCCCCAAGGCACATGCCCCAACCCCTCCCCCAAGGCAGGCCCTAACAGTGTACAAGCAGCTCCCACCCCCCCCAAGACGCAGGCCCCAAAGGTGTACAAGCAGGCCCCTACAGTATACAAGCAGCTCACAACCACCCCCCCAAAGGCAGGCCCCAACCCCCTCCAGATGCAAGCCCGAAAGGTTAAAACCAGCTCCAACACCCCCCCCGCCCCGCCCCGCGCAGACGCAGGCCCCAAAGGTGTACAAGCAGTTCCCAACCCCTCCAAGGCAGGCCCCAAAAGTGTACAGGCAGGCCCCTACAGTGTAGAAACGCTCCAACCCCCCCCCTTCCACCTCGAGGGAGGCCCTCCCCCCCCAGTATACACGAAGCTCCCAACCCCCTCTCAGAGGAATGCCTAAAAAAGTATACAAGCAGCTCCTAACACCACCCCCCCCCCCCCCAAAAGAGGCAGTCCCCAAAGGTGTACAAGCAGGCCCTCAAATCCCTTAGGTGTACAAGCAGGCCCTTCAAATCCCTTAGCCCCTGCGCCAGCTTTATTGGCGAGCAGCGAGGCTGGGGGGGGAGGGGGGCAAGACAGCCTTAAATAAAATACAAATATAAAAAGTGTTATAAATGGCTGTTATAAATCCAAATAGGATTACAATCAAAGTTTACAATTTATTAAACGAATAGAGGCAAGCAAGCAGCGCTGGGTGCGCCGGGAGTCTCTGCTCCCCCAGGACGCACACCTGTTACGTAAGGCGGCTGGTTTTGATGCTCCCAGGCTAATACATATTCATTACTACTTCGAGAAGAGGCAGGGTTATTAGAATTGGTTTCCGGAATCCGAAACCCCTCCCAGGGGCGCCTGCGTACCAGTCTCTGGTGGTCTCTCGGGGCTTGCTCGGGCTGAATGCTGGTTGTCTTCCTCCCAGGCTTTTGTCCTTCAATTGTCCTTCAGCTCCCCCTTCCTCCTCGTTTGGGAGCCTCTGCGCCGGATTTCAGAAACTCTAGCAACATCCCCTGCAGTAGTCAGCACTTTTCCCTAAAAACCCCTTTGTTCTCTTATCACCTAGACCCGGGCCTCGATGTTAACCCTTCAAATCCCTTAGTGACACGAATTGCTGGACCATTCCTTACAAAAGGAAGGATAAAATATGTAGAGGAGCAATGGCACACGCGAAAGCCCAGCGCCGCGGGCAGAGGCAGCGAAGGTTGACGGCAGAACAGTGCTCGGTTTGAACACGGAGAGGGAAAGCGAGGGGAAGGTGGCCGAAGCCGGCCGCAGTCTCTGAGCTCTCCTCCTCCTGATTGTTTTCTCTCAAAGCCATTTCTGTCTGTGTGCGGGCACCCGGAGCCGGCAGAAGTCCCCGTGAGGTCCTTCGGCAGGACGGAGGGCTGCGTGGGCTCCAGTGAGAGAGGGAGTTAGGAGAATCTTATCAAGTAGAGATAGAGCGCTGACAGCGTTAAACTAGGATGCTACTTAGCGTCTTTGCTAACTATGGTGCATTGTGCCAATTAACTAAAGCAAGAAGCCTTGGGCCCCTTACCAAGGTCAGTCTCCTAATAAGAGAGTGAGCCTGTCTTAAGAAACTGGGAGAAACTGGTCCTGCAGGTGGACAAGAGCCAAGGAGCAACTGAGTCTGTGCAAAGACAAGAGGTCAACTAGCGGTGACGAGGAAGAGTCATCAATCTTCATGCCCACGACCTCCCGTGCTGCCCAGCGCTGAATAAACATACCTACTTTACAATCTCACTGATTGTGGAGTCCCTTTTCCGCAAGTCACTAGCAGCGGTTTCTTCCGCAGAGGTTTTCCCAGAGCCGCTTCAAAGCTTCCCTCGCGGAGCTGGGGCGTCTCAGGGGGTCGTCAAAGCATGCGCGCACACACACACACACACACACACAGGCGTTGTTGTCCAAACAGAAAGTATTTACAACAAATTCGACAAGCGGTTTTCCTCTGCCAGCAGCAAATGCCTGAGGGCCCCTACAGCTTCACAAATCATAGCACAAAGAGCCTAAAGTTCCTCTAAAATTTAGGGAAATGATTCAAAATAGATCTGCTAGGGGAAAACGATCACTGGCGGCAGGGTACACAATACACGCGAGTCTCAGCTCTCCTCCGCAGGGTCAGTGCCCACGCCCAAGTGCGACGCTGATGGCACCCGAACGTTTGCTGTAGCAGGCAGCAGAGCCAGCAGCTCAGGGGAGCAATTTTAAAAACCAGGAGGCACTTAAACCAACCCTTAATTGACCCAGTTACTGCAGGAGAGTCCCGACTACTCGCCCTGGAGTCCTACTGTCACCAGCAAAAAGCACCAACCAAAGCTTGGGGGAACTTTGGTACAGCACAAGAGAAGGGAGTGGGGGTAGCGTAGCCGTATCGCAGAGCTGCTGCTTTTCACACCATTTTATCATCCCTGATAATTGAAAGTAAGGCCGGGTGGGCTGACCCCAGCACCACCACTCCTGGCAGCATGTTTGGTCCACAACGCTAGAATAATTGTTTTGCTCCCTCCCGCCCCTACAGCTTCATCATCTGAAAAGATTACAGTCAAAACAATGGCATACACAAATAAAAGTCAAGAGTTGATGTTATAAATGACTGGGTCCCAAATAGGATTACAATCAAAGTTTACAATTTATTAAATGAATAGAGGCAAGCAAACAGCGCTGGGTGCGCCGGGAGTCTCTGCTCCACCAGGACGCACACCTGTTACGTAAGGCGGCTGGTTTTTATGCTCCTAGGCTAATACATATTCATTACTACTTCTAGAAGAGGCAGGGTTATTATAATTGGTTTCCCGAATCCGAAGTCCTCCCAGGTGCGCCTGCTTATCAGTCTCTGTTAGTTTCTCGGGGGCCGCTCGGACAGGGAGGCTCATATTCTTCCTCCTTATCTAGTGGTCTCTTGGCCGGCTGTCAGAAGTTACTGCACGTCCGTGCAAAGTCAGCAGTTTTTCTCTGAAGAAATCCCTTTGTTCTCTTCTCGCCTAAACCCAGGCCTCGATGTTAACCCTTCACACCCCCTAGTGGCACAAATTGCTGGACTATTCCTTACAATTCCTCCCTTTTTTTTTTTTTAATATCATCAATTCGTGTCTCTTCTTCAACTTTTGTTAGTAGCAGTTGGATTTCATCAGTCAGTTCTTGGGGTGTCCATTTCTTAAGCATCATTATCGACACATCACCTTTTCTCTCCCAAAGTCATCACAAACTGGGTGCTATTTATTATCCGCCGTATCAACAACGTAAAGCAAGGTATCATACAAGGTATAAACAATAATGTCATTACACCACATAAAAATAAAAATAGCATCCTTTTAACCCATGGTCCACCGGGCAACCATGAAAAGAAATCCCAATCCATACCCTTCCAAGTTTGTACTGGGACGTGGGCTAGCTTTTTAATTTCTTTTGTTATCTGCTTAACCACTTTTCCATTATCATCAGTTTGTAAACAACAATTAGAATCGTTCAGTTTTCCACACACTCCCCCTTCTTCTGCTAGTAAATAGTCTAAGACCATTCTACGTTGAAAGATAGCATTCCTCATCTGAGTGGATTGATCAGCCAGAAGATCCAAGGTCGTCGCTGTTTAATTGGTTACAACTTCGAGGATAGCTTGCGACCTAATTATTCGGTTCAAATTATAAATAGGTTCTCGGGCTCCTGATACCAACTCATTCGGGTTCCAGGTAGCTGGCCCATAATGCTGTATGATTCTTTCAGGAGGCCATTCATCCTTTCCCCATTTTTGGGCACTATCCCCGGATAAGGAAGTATCAATAGATCGTTTTACTCTGTTCAGGTCATCATATAATCTTATTCCTAAATGATTTCCTTGTGTTTGTGACAATAAAAAGAACAAGGGTCTTATGTACCCCCCATAGCATATTCCCGACCAGTTTCCAGGTAGCCTCTTGTAAGCATGTTTGCCACACACCCAATAATGTCCCTTTAGGGCCCACGTCGTTTGGAAAAGGACCATCCCATCCATCTTTACCCTTTGGGGCGTGATAATACAGAGTGTCCTTGTTACCGAGTGGTCCTGTTACAATGTCTGCCCCGTTTGTACTCGTATATGCACGCTTCCAAGCTCCCACGTTGGGTTTCCACTTACAGTCACAATTCAGTTCTCTTTGGCGACCTGTCATATTATAAGCCTTTTTCGCCGTCCAATCTTGAGAGTGTGGGAAGCGCCTTCAATCATGGGGTTGGGCCCGCTTTCAGAGCTTGTGTTACCATTCAGCCCTTCAGGGTGATCCAGCTCCTGGAAAAACTAATCACAATTTTATTATGGGTTTAAAAGGTTCTCATGTTATTTTTCTCAGGACAAACTGATCTTGGTGTGGGAGAAGTCCGGTCGAGGCACTCTCACTCGGCGGTCAATACCCATAGGGGTTGCCTCCCTCGGTAGACCATACACGCCGCAGTGGAGGGTCCTACCCCGGTCTTGCCTTCTCCCTTTCCTCCCTTCAGCCTTGTCCTCTTTATCCAGTGCCCTTAATTCATGCAGAACCTCATTGCTGGGATATCAGTTCCTCTTTAGTCTCAGTTTCAGTTCCCCAGGAGTGGACTCAACCCTCCAGGCTTCGGTAGTTATTGGTCCTTTTATTCTGGATGCGTGGGTCCAACCCCTTCTTGCTGTTCTCACAGCTGTTTCAGTAGTAAGTAAAACAAGGTACAGTCCCTCCCATCGGGGGTTCAATGATTCTTCTCTCCAGGTTTTTATTAAGACCTTGTCTCCTGGTTGTATTTTATGAATAGCAAATCCTAAAGGTGGTGTCTGAGTCATCATCCCAATTTCTCTTATCTCCTGTAATCTCCTTCCAATGGTAATTATGTATTTCTGGATACTATGATCCTCAACTACATTGTTCCCTAGGGGCATCCCTTGAGAATAAGGCATACCATATAACATTTCATATGATGATAATCCAGTCTCACTGTGTGGTTTAGTTCTTATGTTTAAAAGTGCCAATGGTAAGCATTTCGTCCAGGGCAGCTGTGTCTCGATCATTAACTTAGCCAATTGTTGTTTTATTGTTTGATTCATCCTTTCTACTTTCCCTGAGCTTTGTGGGTGCCACGGAGTGTGGTATTCCCACTGAATACCTTTCAAGGGGTACATCCTTCAAATCTTTGTGGCTGGCGTATGTTCGATTATTTGCACACAACTGTGTTCCAACGGTCCTTCTTCTGGAACAGTTCCTAGAAATACTGCTGGATATAACAGGTTAGTCGTTTTCAAGGTTATGTCATCTTGTTCAGTTAGGATTGCCTGATATTTCATCATCCAGCTGGGTGATAACCAGTGCCCCCCCCCCCCCCCCCCCCTTTGTTCCAAAACGGTTGTTACCATATGTGGTCCAAAAACTTCAATACGTTTTCCCATTTGAAGGCAAATAATTTTCTACTATCTTTATCAAGAGGTATGCAAAAGAAGGCATCCTTTAAATCTATCACGGTAAACCATTTATATTTCCCTTTCACAGATGTTAACAATGTGTAAGGATTAGCTACTACCGGGTGAATATCCTTTGTTATTTCATTTATTGCTCTAAGATCTTGTACAAATCTATACTCGCCATTCGGCTTCTTTACTGGAAAAATTGGAGTATTGTATTCCGATTTACATTCTTCCAGAATCTGATATTTGAGAAATTTGTCAATAATTTTCACCATTCCCATGCCTAGCTTCTATCTTAAGTGGATATTGTTTGATTCGAACAGGTTTGGCTCCTTCCTTTAATTCCACCTTTACCGGTTGTGCCAGTTTCGACTTCCCTGGTACATCTGTTTCCCGTACTGTTGCTATAACTGCATTTTCTACTTCTCTTGGAATATTAACAAAGGGTTTATCTTTGATCATTAGGATTTGGCCTACTTTGGACTCAGGTACCTTCATTATTAATTCTCCATTCTCAAAGGTTATTGTTGCATCTAATTTGGCTAATAGATCCCGTCCAAAGAGTGGCATCGGGCATTCTGGTACATACTAAAATTTATGGGTTAGTTCCTCACCCCCAAAACGCAAATCAAGGGGTCGTAAGAATGACCATTCTTCCTCTTTCCCTGTGGCTCCAATTATTGTAGTTGTCTTAGTTCCTAATCGTCCTTTTAAACTATTTAACACTGAATATGTTGCTCCTATTACATTTACAGCCTAATTAACACAGAGAAAGAAGCTCCCATAACCAACAAAAAATTCAAGCCTCTGTCTTCGTTTCCTAGCTTTATTTCAACTAGTGGACCTGCTAGGGTAGATGCCCCAGGTCCCCATCATTCCTGACTGTTGTTTGTCCTGCAGCCTAAGACAATTTCTTTCTGATATCAGGGGCTGATTGCCCTGGAAAGAGGTTAGCCAGTTGCCTCTCTCTCTTTTTTTTTTTTTTTTTTTTTTAAGCCAGGTCCATTTTTTTTTTTTTTCATTGCATTTCAAAGTTGGTCCAGAAATTCAAAAATTCCGTAAATTCCATAGGGGTTTCTTTTGGACCTTGTTGGAACAGATTCTCAATTCCCAATAGCCAATTTAACCAGATTTTAGTATTTACATAATTTCCGGGGTGATTAGGGTCTCAGTGAGGGGGTCGGTCAGGGGAATGCAATCGTTGAAAGTTCCCTGAGCTGTCCCATTGGCAATCTGAGCTCACACAGGAACTCAGGTTGTTTCAAGAGTTAGCTGCTTTTCTGTTTCCACGACAACTCTCTCGGACCCATCATGGTCCCTCCGCCCCAGAGGGCTCACACCGTGATTTTGAGATCTCAGCCTCGGGTTGAGGCGGAACTATTAGAATTCCTACATCCTCTTTCCCTGCTCATTCAACTTCAAACAGCTCTGTTAAATACTACATGCCACACAACCTTTAACACCTTCAACAATCCTTTTAACACTTCCTTTATCTTTCTCCAGCCCGTACTTTTCTAATGCCAACACCAAAGGCTCAGTCAGGGGCCAACTTAATTCCAAACCTTTTCCCTCCAACATGCTGAAACAACATATCACTATACAACATTTCATCCTATTTTCCTTCTCTCCTCAAAAACATTAATTGCAAGACACTGTTATAGTCGATTGATCCATAAAGTGGCCATTTAGTTTATATAGTGGCCACCATTGATTGCAATACTTAGTGAAAGTCCTCTTGCTTTCTGTGCCCCCATTTCTAACAATATCCTTCCAATGTGCCAATATGCACCCGAGGAGGCTTTTTTTTTTTTTTGGACGTCTTTGTTTTGGATTTTACCCATTTCCTTGATTTCCCATTCCCTTTTATTTATTTATATTAGTTACTGTCCCTTGTTTCAATTTCCACACAAACCTTTTTATTGCAGGTTTTTACTATCTTTTCCTAATCTTCTTCCCAAATGTCCCAATTCTCTGGGATTAAACTCTTCTTTCCACATACAAACTTTACTATTTCAGATTATTAATGAGCCCCATTCCAATCATAAATCCGCAGGACTTCGGAAAAACACCTGAAGCACTCAGCCTTCTGTCTTCTAGACAAACAATAACACCTTTTCCACAAAATTTACATTTCAATAAGACCGAATTTCAAGCCAAATGCTAATTTTTCTCATGCACTTTGTTAGTAAGCCTACACAAAACAAGGAATCACTCCTGTGTATCCGTCAAGATGGGGGTTTAAAAAGGTATTGAGGCCTAAATAAATTCGCTCTCCCCCTTCTTACCGAATTCCCAGGGCTCAGGCCCGAACCACCAAAGAAGTGACTCTCCGTTCTACCACTTTGATAATCAGTCAGCCCCTCTCCCCCGATACTTGGGAAACTGACCGAACACCACCGCGAATATAGCCAAACTTCTAAACTGTTACTTAGATAATGCTCCCACCTTCCTCCTTGACACAGTCAAAACACTTAAGAACAAAACAGGATTACAAGATGCACCACCGGGGGTGGATTGTTAGGATATAGAGGTGGTAGGTTATCCAATGACTCCCATTCATCATCTTTTTCTTTTTCCTTTTTTTTTTTTTATTTTTTATTTTTTTGTTCTCTTCTTCGTCAAACTTCTCGTCTGCTTTTAGTGTAAATATTGAGGCTGGAAAAGGACGTGAGATCCTGATCCATAATCCTGCATAATCACTTTCCTCCTGGCTAAAAGGTTCCTTTGAATTAACATGTATATTTAAGGCCTGGCAAACCCAGTCTTCAAAGGATCCGAAAACGGGCCAAAAGACATGTGGTCTTAAAGGCTCCTTTGGCCATTCTGTCATACAATACTGAACCATTTTTAATTTACTTTTTCCCTTTTCTGGGGCCCCTATCGTTCCAATTTCTAATCATTATCCCTAATGGACTTTCTGGTGGTATGTCTGGTAATTTCCTCCCTTTTCTCTGGTCCCGGGTCTTCAATTTTGTCTGACCCATCTAGGAATTTTACTGTGGCAATTCCTACAGCCCTTGGTTGCCTTAGTGAGAGTGTCTTGCAGGGGGTTTAGGACCTATCACCCACCCACGAATCCTATAGGAATCGCTTCGGTCCTTCACCGGCCAAGTCCCTCGCGGGAGATTGGAACCGCGGTTAGAAGACCTCCACAATCGCTTCGGAACTACGTTCCGTCTCAGTCACACTCCCACACACACAGGCAACCGAAACCCACCCAACCGAACGGTATACGCCTTAAATACTTACGACTCCGTCGTCTTCGTTCGGATCTTCGCGCGCAGAATTACGGGCAAAATATAGTGCTGCAGCCGGCAAAGGGAGCTCATAAAAAAATCTAAATCTTTGCTTGCCCTTATTCAGGTTCAAGATGGCATTAGCCCCGACCTGACTCGAACAGGAGCCACCAAATGGTGGGGGCGCCCCTCCTAGATCAAGTCAGAATTCAGGAACCAAGACCATCCCGGACGAGCCCCCAATTGTTATAAATGACTGGGTCCCAAATAGGATTACAATCAAAGTTTACAATTTATTAAATGAATAGAGGCAAGCAAACAGCGCTGGGTGCGCCGGGAGTCTCTGCTCCACCAGGACGCACACCTGTTACGTAAGGCGGCTGGTTTTTATGCTCCTAGGCTAATACATATTCATTACTACTTCTAGAAGAGGCAGGGTTATTATAATTGGTTTCCCGAATCCGAAGTCCTCCCAGGTGCGCCTGCTTATCAGTCTCTGTTAGTTTCTCGGGGGCCACTCGGACAGGGAGGCTCATATTCTTCCTCCTTATCTAGTGGTCTCTTGGCCGGCTGTCAGAAGTTACTGCACGTCCGTGCAAAGTCAGCAGTTTTTCTCTGAAGAAATCCCTTTGTTCTCTTCTCGCCTAAACCCAGGCCTCGATGTTAACCCTCCACACCCCTTAGTGGCACAAATTGCTGGACTATTCCTTACAGTTGACATAGTAACTCCGGGATTTGGGTATCAACTGTCCGAGAAATCAGAACACCCAGGCTTCACAATGTGCCCAACATCGAGCTGTGCCAAGGGGGGGCGGAAGGAAGAAGCTTTCCGTTTAAGCCTTCAGAGCATCGCTCCATCACTACGTCAATTCACAGCCACCACAGCGTGCCGATGGACATCTTTCTGTGCCAAAAGAAACAAGTGCTTTGTCCTCTTGATATCAAAGGTAGCCACCTATAGTTACGGAACCATGCACAAGACCTTAACTCTGACCAGCAGGAAAACTTAGGACAACTGAGTGCAGATCCTGCCAATTTCTACCAGTTCCAACTGTGCTTTAAGTCTCATTGCAAAGCCTCAGTTAGAAAAAGGATCACCTCGGGGTATCCAACAAGAAGAAGAGGTTTTTTTTGTTGTTGTTGTTGTTGTTTTTTAATATACCATAGGACTATGCAGTTCAATCATCAATCACCTTGGAAAGCTCAAGGAGGAGGTCATCCTCATCCTTCCCTGGGTCCAAGTCGAGCTCGGCTTCCAGTATGCCGTCTGAGAGTTCCCAAAGTAGCATCTCTAAATCCTCGTCTACAGATACGGGCGCGTTGCCTGTGGAACTCAGCCGGCGTGTCCTTGCTTCTTCTAGCTGGGAAGAAGCTGAAGTCGAGCTTGAGAACTCCATTGGCTCCACGGATTCTGCCTGGCTTCCAAGATGTGCTTCAGGTCTTGGCAGAGCAAGGAAGAGAACAATCAGTATATGCCATTTCTTAACGGGAAATCCCTTTTCTGCAAACCGGCTCTTAAAACCGTAGCCAACCCCTCCTGCACTTCAATCTTACCCAGGGATTGTTATTCAATTAACCCAGGGCTACATTTAGAGCCCAATATATTAGCAGGTACATTTTTCAGTTTGGGGGTTTCTCTGTGAAGCCAGAGCACCCGGAGTCTAGCAAAGATGGGAAACCAACATGGCCTCCCGGAAGCCCAGTGTCCGAGAACTACATCTCCCGGCATGCTCTGGGAAAACAATATGGACTCCCGGAAACCCGGTGGCCAAGAACTACATTTCCCAGCACTCCCCAGAAAATTGAGCCTCGCAGCGTGCCGTAGGACGCCATTTTTTGCTCTGTTACATTACCGGGTTCGTGTTTATGGAGGGTTTTCCCGCCGTTTTGGGGGGTTTCCCCTCAATTTCGGGTTTTCAGCTCTCCATTTCAGAGTTCTTCCCCGCAATTTTGGGGTTCCTTCCCCTAATTTGGTGCTTCGCCCCCCCCCCACTTTTGGGGTTCCCCCTCCATTTTGGGGATTCCCCCCAGTTCCAAGCCCCCCACAATTTTGGAGGCCCCCACCATCCTTTCTTGGCCTGCCACCCTAATATTAAGGTTCTTTCCCCCAATGTTGGGGTTCTCACCACATGTTTGAGGTTCCTTCCCTTAATTTGGGGCTTAGCTCCCCGGGATCTGGGGCTTTAACCCCAATTTTGGGGGTCCCCCCCAAGTTTGGGGATTCCTCCCCAGGTCTGGGGGGGGTCCACATTCAATTCTGGAATTTCACACTTCCATTTAAGTCTTCTTCCCCCCAATTTGGGGGTTCGCCCACCCGATTTTGGGGGTTCCTCCCCTAATTTGGGGGGGACACAACCGATTGTAGAGTCCCCCACCCTCCTTTTTTGGGTTCCCCCCTAATATTAAAAGTTCTTCCGCCCAATTTTGGGGGACCCCACAATTTTGACGTTCCTTCCCCTAACTTGGGGCTTCAACCCTTCAATTTTGGGGGGGGCTCCCCCCCTCTTATTTTGGCCTTCCGCCCTAATATTAGGCCTAACCCCTAAGAACCTTGACCCCTAACGCTATGGCAACCACGGATCTAACCCTAACCCCTACCCCAACAAACCCTAGAAACCCTAACCCTAAAAACCCTTACAGCCCTAACCCGATAAAATTTACCACACTAAACCCCTGAAGACTGTTCTGGGGGGTCCACATTCAATTCTGGAATTTCACACTTCCATTTAAGTGTTCTGCCCCCCCAATATGGGGGTTCGCCCACCCAATTTTGGGGGTTCCTCCCCTAATTGGGGGGGACACAACCAATTTTGGGGGGGACACAACCAATTTGGGGGGGGACACAACCAATTTGGGGGGTCCCCCCAATTTTAGAGTCCCCCACCCTCCTTTTTTGGGTTTCCCCCAATATTAAGAGCTCTTCCGCCCAATTTTGGGGGACCCCACAATTTTGACGTTTCTTCCCCTAAATTGGGGCTTCGACCCTTCAATTTTGGGGGGGGCTCCCCCCTTAGTTTGGCCTTCCACCCTAATATTGGGCCTTAGCCCTAAGAACCCTGACCCCTAACACTACGGCTCCCACGGATCTAACCCTAACCCCTACCCCAAAAAACCCTAGAAACCCTAACCCTAAAAACCCTTACAGTCCTAACCCGATAAAATTTACCACACTAGACCTACGCCTAAAAGCCCTAACCCTAAAAATTAAGACCTTCTAAACCCTAACCCAAAACGTAAAGATTCTCAAAGCCCTAACGCTGGAGACGCTAACCTTAAAAAAAAAAAATAAGACCTTAAAACCCTAACCCTAAATACCTGACCATAACTAAAACCCTAAGACCCTAACCCTAAAAACCCTATCAACACTAAAACCACAAAATACTTTAAAACCTTAACACACTAACCCCCAAACCCTAACCCTTATAACTCCAACCCTAACAACTTAAAATCCTAACCCTAAACCCTGGAAACCCTAACCCTGAAACCCAACCCTAGTGCCTTAGCCCTGAAACCTTAAAACCCTAACACCTTATTAGAAACACTCTGTAACCAATACCATAGGCTCAGGCAAGTATCTCAGTGAGGTAGCATTTTTATTCACGATTGCAATGGCAGGCGTCCCACAAGCCACCTACTAGTTCCATAACACAGTTTATATAATTTTTTTTTTCCTCTTGGTGACCAGGACCCTCCCCAGTTTCCCCATTGACTGGGTAATCCATGTTCACAATCTATCCAGTGCTTCACAGAAAATACACAGCTGCTGGCCTGTTACTAGTCAATTTTATTTTTTTCTTGACTGTTTTCCTCTTTGAGGTGGTAATGTTTCTTACACCGTGATTTCCACCCAATTGCTCTAAGGATTCTGGTTGTCTGCATTTTACAAGGTTGTCTGTTAAGCTTTCTTATCACTGCAAGCATATATCAATACCACCTTCCTTCCCTCTAAACGATGTAACTCTGTGCAAAAACATTTTTATTCCCACAACCTTGATCCCCTTACCCTAAAATCCTTATTCTCTTTAACCCTAACAACTCTAACCACAACCCTAACCCTTCATATCAACCCCCCGACGCTAATGACACTGACTAATGATCCAAACCCCAAACCCCAGGCAACCAACAAAGAAACAGACACAAAGCTGAAAACTACAAAAAAGGCAAAACCCTGGATACAGACCCCAAATCACAAACACGCTACCAAAATGCTACAGAAAAGCCCCAGACGCAGGCCCCAAGCACTACAGCTAGGCCCCAGAAGCTCTAGACACATCCCAAAGCCAAAATGCAATCCCCAAACACTACAGAAAAGCCCCCAAACACCAGACACAGGCTGCAGAAGTCTACAAGCAGGCCCCAGCCACACCCGGATGCAGACCCCAACTGTCCACAAGCAGCTCCCAACCCACCCCCCCCATGAACTGGACCCCCCACCACCACCACCCAGATGCATGCCCCAGGCCCCAGGCCTCAGCCCCAGCCCCCACACCCCAGACTCAGGCCCCAAAGGTGTACAACCAGCTCCCAACTGCCCCCCTCAAAGGGAGGCCCCAAAGCCTGCCAGAGGACCCTAGAGCATACAAGCAGCTCCCAACCCCCCCGGCACAGGCCCCAACCCCCCCCCAGACACAGGCCCCAAAGGTGTACAAGCAACTCCCCATCCTCCCCAGAGGCACGCCCCAAAGGTGTACAAACAGCCCCAACCCCCCAAGACCCAGACCCCTACAGCGTAGAAGCAGCTCCCAACCCCATGCCCCCAAGGCACATGCCCCAACCCCTCCCCCAAGGCAGGCCCTAACAGTGTACAAGCAGCTCCCACCCCCCCCCCCAGACGCAGGCCCCAAAGGTGTACAAGCAGGCCCCTACAGTATACAAGCAGCTCACAACCACCCCCCCAAAGGCAGGCCCCAACCCCCTCCAGATGCAAGCCCGAAAGGTTAAAACCAGCTCCAACCCCCCCCCCCCCCGCCCCGCCCCGCGCAGACGCAGGCCCCAAAGGTGTACAAGCAGTTCCCAACCCCTCCAAGGCAGGCCCCAAAAGTGTACAGGCAGGCCCCTACAGTGTAGAAACGCTCCAACCCCCCCCCCTTCCACCTCGAGGGAGGCCCTCCCCCCCCAGTATACACGAAGCTCCCAACCCCCTCTCAGAGGAATGCCTAAAAAAGTATACAAGCAGCTCCTAACACCACCCCCCCCCCCCCAAAAGAGGCAGTCCCCAAAGGTGTACAAGCAGGCCCTCAAATCCCTTAGGTGTACAAGCAGGCCCTTCAAATCCCTTAGCCCCTGCGCCAGCTTTATTGGCGAGCAGCGAGGCTGGGGGGGGAGGGGGGCAAGACAGCCTTAAATAAAATACAAATATAAAAAGTGTTATAAATGGCTGTTATAAATCCAAATAGGATTACAATCAAAGTTTACAATTTATTAAACGAATAGAGGCAAGCAAGCAGCGCTGGGTGCGCCGGGAGTCTCTGCTCCCCCAGGACGCACACCTGTTACGTAAGGCGGCTGGTTTTGATGCTCCCAGGCTAATACATATTCATTACTACTTCGAGAAGAGGCAGGGTTATTAGAATTGGTTTCCGGAATCCGAAACCCCTCCCAGGGGCGCCTGCGTACCAGTCTCTGGTGGTCTCTCGGGGCTTGCTCGGGCTGAATGCTGGTTGTCTTCCTCCCAGGCTTTTGTCCTTCAATTGTCCTTCAGCTCCCCCTTCCTCCTCGTTTGGGAGCCTCTGCGCCGGATTTCAGAAACTCTAGCAACATCCCCTGCAGTAGTCAGCACTTTTCCCTAAAAACCCCTTTGTTCTCTTATCACCTAGACCCGGGCCTCGATGTTAACCCTTCAAATCCCTTAGTGACACGAATTGCTGGACCATTCCTTACAAAAGGAAGGATAAAATATGTAGAGGAGCAATGGCACACGCGAAAGCCCAGCGCCGCGGGCAGAGGCAGCGAAGGTTGACGGCAGAACAGTGCTCGGTTTGAACACGGAGAGGGAAAGCGAGGGGAAGGTGGCCGAAGCCGGCCGCAGTCTCTGAGCTCTCCTCCTCCTGATTGTTTTCTCTCAAAGCCATTTCTGTCTGTGTGCGGGCACCCGGAGCCGGCAGAAGTCCCCGTGAGGTCCTTCGGCAGGACGGAGGGCTGCGTGGGCTCCAGTGAGAGAGGGAGTTAGGAGAATCTTATCAAGTAGAGATAGAGCGCTGACAGCGTTAAACTAGGATGCTACTTAGCGTCTTTGCTAACTATGGTGCATTGTGCCAATTAACTAAAGCAAGAAGCCTTGGGCCCCTTACCAAGGTCAGTCTCCTAATAAGAGAGTGAGCCTGTCTTAAGAAACTGGGAGAAACTGGTCCTGCAGGTGGACAAGAGCCAAGGAGCAACTGAGTCTGTGCAAAGACAAGAGGTCAACTAGCGGTGACGAGGAAGAGTCATCAATCTTCATGCCCACGACCTCCCGTGCTGCCCAGCGCTGAATAAACATACCTACTTTACAATCTCACTGATTGTGGAGTCCCTTTTCCGCAAGTCACTAGCAGCGGTTTCTTCCGCAGAGGTTTTCCCAGAGCCGCTTCAAAGCTTCCCTCGCGGAGCTGGGGCGTCTCAGGGGGTCGTCAAAGCATGCGCGCACACACACACACACACACACACACACACACACAGGCGTTGTTGTCCAAACAGAAAGTATTTACAACAAATTCGACAAGCGGTTTTCCTCTGCCAGCAGCAAATGCCTGAGGGCCCCTACAGCTTCACAAATCATAGCACAAAGAGCCTAAAGTTCCTCTAAAATTTAGGGAAATGATTCAAAATAGATCTGCTAGGGGAAAACGATCACTGGCGGCAGGGTACACAATACACGCGAGTCTCAGCTCTCCTCCGCAGGGTCAGTGCCCACGCCCAAGTGCGACGCTGATGGCACCCGAACGTTTGCTGTAGCAGGCAGCAGAGCCAGCAGCTCAGGGGAGCAATTTTAAAAACCAGGAGGCACTTAAACCAACCCTTAATTGACCCAGTTACTGCAGGAGAGTCCCGACTACTCGCCCTGGAGTCCTACTGTCACCAGCAAAAAGCACCAACCAAAGCTTGGGGGAACTTTGGTACAGCACAAGAGAAGGGAGTGGGGGTAGCGTAGCCGTATCGCAGAGCTGCTGCTTTTCACACCATTTTATCATCCCTGATAATTGAAAGTAAGGCCGGGTGGGCTGACCCCAGCACCACCACTCCTGGCAGCATGTTTGGTCCACAACGCTAGAATAATTGTTTTGCTCCCTCCCGCCCCTACAGCTTCATCATCTGAAAAGATTACAGTCAAAACAATGGCATACACAAATAAAAGTCAAGAGTTGATGTTATAAATGACTGGGTCCCAAATAGGATTACAATCAAAGTTTACAATTTATTAAATGAATAGAGGCAAGCAAACAGCGCTGGGTGCGCCGGGAGTCTCTGCTCCACCAGGACGCACACCTGTTACGTAAGGCGGCTGGTTTTTATGCTCCTAGGCTAATACATATTCATTACTACTTCTAGAAGAGGCAGGGTTATTATAATTGGTTTCCCGAATCCGAAGTCCTCCCAGGTGCGCCTGCTTATCAGTCTCTGTTAGTTTCTCGGGGGCCGCTCGGACAGGGAGGCTCATATTCTTCCTCCTTATCTAGTGGTCTCTTGGCCGGCTGTCAGAAGTTACTGCACGTCCGTGCAAAGTCAGCAGTTTTTCTCTGAAGAAATCCCTTTGTTCTCTTCTCGCCTAAACCCAGGCCTCGATGTTAACCCTTCACACCCCCTAGTGGCACAAATTGCTGGACTATTCCTTACAATTCCTCCCTTTTTTTTTTTTTAATATCATCAATTCGTGTCTCTTCTTCAACTTTTGTTAGTAGCAGTTGGATTTCATCAGTCAGTTCTTGGGGTGTCCATTTCTTAAGCATCATTATCGACACATCACCTTTTCTCTCCCAAAGTCATCACAAACTGGGTGCTATTTATTATCCGCCGTATCAACAACGTAAAGCAAGGTATCATACAAGGTATAAACAATAATGTCATTACACCACATAAAAATAAAAATAGCATCCTTTTAACCCATGGTCCACCGGGCAACCATGAAAAGAAATCCCAATCCATACCCTTCCAAGTTTGTACTGGGACGTGGGCTAGCTTTTTAATTTCTTTTGTTATCTGCTTAACCACTTTTCCATTATCATCAGTTTGTAAACAACAATTAGAATCGTTCAGTTTTCCACACACTCCCCCTTCTTCTGCTAGTAAATAGTCTAAGACCATTCTACGTTGAAAGATAGCATTCCTCATCTGAGTGGATTGATCAGCCAGAAGATCCAAGGTCGTCGCTGTTTAATTGGTTACAACTTCGAGGATAGCTTGCGACCTAATTATTCGGTTCAAATTATAAATAGGTTCTCGGGCTCCTGATACCAACTCATTCGGGTTCCAGGTAGCTGGCCCATAATGCTGTATGATTCTTTCAGGAGGCCATTCATCCTTTCCCCATTTTTGGGCACTATCCCCGGATAAGGAAGTATCAATAGATCGTTTTACTCTGTTCAGGTCATCATATAATCTTATTCCTAAATGATTTCCTTGTGTTTGTGACAATAAAAAGAACAAGGGTCTTATGTACCCCCCATAGCATATTCCCGACCAGTTTCCAGGTAGCCTCTTGTAAGCATGTTTGCCACACACCCAATAATGTCCCTTTAGGGCCCACGTCGTTTGGAAAAGGACCATCCCATCCATCTTTACCCTTTGGGGCGTGATAATACAGAGTGTCCTTGTTACCGAGTGGTCCTGTTACAATGTCTGCCCCGTTTGTACTCGTATATACACGCTTCCAAGCTCCCACGTTGGGTTTCCACTTACAGTCACAATTCAGTTCTCTTTGGCGACCTGTCATATTATAAGCCTTTTTCGCCGTCCAATCTTGAGAGTGTGGGAAGCGCCTTCAATCATGGGGTTGGGCCCGCTTTCAGAGCTTGTGTTACCATTCAGCCCTTCAGGGTGATCCAGCTCCTGGAAAAACTAATCACAATTTTATTATGGGTTTAAAAGGTTCTCATGTTATTTTTCTCAGGACAAACTGATCTTGGTGTGGGAGAAGTCCGGTCGAGGCACTCTCACTCGGCGGTCAATACCCATAGGGGTTGCCTCCCTCGGTAGACCATACACGCCGCAGTGGAGGGTCCTACCCCGGTCTTGCCTTCTCCCTTTCCTCCCTTCAGCCTTGTCCTCTTTATCCAGTGCCCTTAATTCATGCAGAACCTCATTGCTGGGATATCAGTTCCTCTTTAGTCTCAGTTTCAGTTCCCCAGGAGTGGACTCAACCCTCCAGGCTTCGGTAGTTATTGGTCCTTTTATTCTGGATGCGTGGGTCCAACCCCTTCTTGCTGTTCTCACAGCTGTTTCAGTAGTAAGTAAAACAAGGTACAGTCCCTCCCATCGGGGGTTCAATGATTCTTCTCTCCAGGTTTTTATTAAGACCTTGTCTCCTGGTTGTATTTTATGAATAGCAAATCCTAAAGGTGGTGTCTGAGTCATCATCCCAATTTCTCTTATCTCCTGTAATCTCCTTCCAATGGTAATTATGTATTTCTGGATACTATGATCCTCAACTACATTGTTCCCTAGGGGCATCCCTTGAGAATAAGGCATACCATATAACATTTCATATGATGATAATCCAGTCTCACTGTGTGGTTTAGTTCTTATGTTTAAAAGTGCCAATGGTAAGCATTTCGTCCAGGGCAGCTGTGTCTCGATCATTAACTTAGCCAATTGTTGTTTTATTGTTTGATTCATCCTTTCTACTTTCCCTGAGCTTTGTGGGTGCCACGGAGTGTGGTATTCCCACTGAATACCTTTCAAGGGGTACATCCTTCAAATCTTTGTGGCTGGCGTATGTTCGATTATTTGCACACAACTGTGTTCCAACGGTCCTTCTTCTGGAACAGTTCCTAGAAATACTGCTGGATATAACAGGTTAGTCGTTTTCAAGGTTATGTCATCTTGTTCAGTTAGGATTGCCTGATATTTCATCATCCAGCTGGGTGATAACCAGTGCCCCCCCCCCCCCCCCCCCTTTGTTCCAAAACGGTTGTTACCATATGTGGTCCAAAAACTTCAATACGTTTTCCCATTTGAAGGCAAATAATTTTCTACTATCTTTATCAAGAGGTATGCAAAAGAAGGCATCCTTTAAATCTATCACGGTAAACCATTTATATTTCCCTTTCACAGATGTTAACAATGTGTAAGGATTAGCTACTACCGGGTGAATATCCTTTGTTATTTCATTTATTGCTCTAAGATCTTGTACAAATCTATACTCGCCATTCGGCTTCTTTACTGGAAAAATTGGAGTATTGTATTCCGATTTACATTCTTCCAGAATCTGATATTTGAGAAATTTGTCAATAATTTTCACCATTCCCATGCCTAGCTTCTATCTTAAGTGGATATTGTTTGATTCGAACAGGTTTGGCTCCTTCCTTTAATTCCACCTTTACCGGTTGTGCCAGTTTCGACTTCCCTGGTACATCTGTTTCCCGTACTGTTGCTATAACTGCATTTTCTACTTCTCTTGGAATATTAACAAAGGGTTTATCTTTGATCATTAGGATTTGGCCTACTTTGGACTCAGGTACCTTCATTATTAATTCTCCATTCTCAAAGGTTATTGTTGCATCTAATTTGGCTAATAGATCCCGTCCAAAGAGTGGCATCGGGCATTCTGGTACATACTAAAATTTATGGGTTAGTTCCTCACCCCCAAAACGCAAATCAAGGGGTCGTAAGAATGACCATTCTTCCTCTTTCCCTGTGGCTCCAATTATTGTAGTTGTCTTAGTTCCTAATCGTCCTTTTAAACTATTTAACACTGAATATGTTGCTCCTATTACATTTACAGCCTAATTAACACAGAGAAAGAAGCTCCCATAACCAACAAAAAATTCAAGCCTCTGTCTTCGTTTCCTAGCTTTATTTCAACTAGTGGACCTGCTAGGGTAGATGCCCCAGGTCCCCATCATTCCTGACTGTTGTTTGTCCTGCAGCCTAAGACAATTTCTTTCTGATATCAGGGGCTGATTGCCCTGGAAAGAGGTTAGCCAGTTGCCTCTCTCTCTTTTTTTTTTTTTTTTTTTTTTAAGCCAGGTCCATTTTTTTTTTTTTTCATTGCATTTCAAAGTTGGTCCAGAAATTCAAAAATTCCGTAAATTCCATAGGGGTTTCTTTTGGACCTTGTTGGAACAGATTCTCAATTCCCAATAGCCAATTTAACCAGATTTTAGTATTTACATAATTTCCGGGGTGATTAGGGTCTCAGTGAGGGGGTCGGTCAGGGGAATGCAATCGTTGAAAGTTCCCTGAGCTGTCCCATTGGCAATCTGAGCTCACACAGGAACTCAGGTTGTTTCAAGAGTTAGCTGCTTTTCTGTTTCCACGACAACTCTCTCGGACCCATCATGGTCCCTCCGCCCCAGAGGGCTCACACCGTGATTTTGAGATCTCAGCCTCGGGTTGAGGCGGAACTATTAGAATTCCTACATCCTCTTTCCCTGCTCATTCAACTTCAAACAGCTCTGTTAAATACTACATGCCACACAACCTTTAACACCTTCAACAATCCTTTTAACACTTCCTTTATCTTTCTCCAGCCCGTACTTTTCTAATGCCAACACCAAAGGCTCAGTCAGGGGCCAACTTAATTCCAAACCTTTTCCCTCCAACATGCTGAAACAACATATCACTATACAACATTTCATCCTATTTTCCTTCTCTCCTCAAAAACATTAATTGCAAGACACTGTTATAGTCGATTGATCCATAAAGTGGCCATTTAGTTTATATAGTGGCCACCATTGATTGCAATACTTAGTGAAAGTCCTCTTGCTTTCTGTGCCCCCATTTCTAACAATATCCTTCCAATGTGCCAATATGCACCCGAGGAGGCTTTTTTTTTTTTTTGGACGTCTTTGTTTTGGATTTTACCCATTTCCTTGATTTCCCATTCCCTTTTATTTATTTATATTAGTTACTGTCCCTTGTTTCAATTTCCACACAAACCTTTTTATTGCAGGTTTTTACTATCTTTTCCTAATCTTCTTCCCAAATGTCCCAATTCTCTGGGATTAAACTCTTCTTTCCACATACAAACTTTACTATTTCAGATTATTAATGAGCCCCATTCCAATCATAAATCCGCAGGACTTCGGAAAAACACCTGAAGCACTCAGCCTTCTGTCTTCTAGACAAACAATAACACCTTTTCCACAAAATTTACATTTCAATAAGACCGAATTTCAAGCCAAATGCTAATTTTTCTCATGCACTTTGTTAGTAAGCCTACACAAAACAAGGAATCACTCCTGTGTATCCGTCAAGATGGGGGTTTAAAAAGGTATTGAGGCCTAAATAAATTCGCTCTCCCCCTTCTTACCGAATTCCCAGGGCTCAGGCCCGAACCACCAAAGAAGTGACTCTCCGTTCTACCACTTTGATAATCAGTCAGCCCCTCTCCCCCGATACTTGGGAAACTGACCGAACACCACCGCGAATATAGCCAAACTTCTAAACTGTTACTTAGATAATGCTCCCACCTTCCTCCTTGACACAGTCAAAACACTTAAGAACAAAACAGGATTACAAGATGCACCACCGGGGGTGGATTGTTAGGATATAGAGGTGGTAGGTTATCCAATGACTCCCATTCATCATCTTTTTCTTTTTCCTTTTTTTTTTTTTATTTTTTATTTTTTTGTTCTCTTCTTCGTCAAACTTCTCGTCTGCTTTTAGTGTAAATATTGAGGCTGGAAAAGGACGTGAGATCCTGATCCATAATCCTGCATAATCACTTTCCTCCTGGCTAAAAGGTTCCTTTGAATTAACATGTATATTTAAGGCCTGGCAAACCCAGTCTTCAAAGGATCCGAAAACGGGCCAAAAGACATGTGGTCTTAAAGGCTCCTTTGGCCATTCTGTCATACAATACTGAACCATTTTTAATTTACTTTTTCCCTTTTCTGGGGCCCCTATCGTTCCAATTTCTAATCATTATCCCTAATGGACTTTCTGGTGGTATGTCTGGTAATTTCCTCCCTTTTCTCTGGTCCCGGGTCTTCAATTTTGTCTGACCCATCTAGGAATTTTACTGTGGCAATTCCTACAGCCCTTGGTTGCCTTAGTGAGAGTGTCTTGCAGGGGGTTTAGGACCTATCACCCACCCACGAATCCTATAGGAATCGCTTCGGTCCTTCACCGGCCAAGTCCCTCGCGGGAGATTGGAACCGCGGTTAGAAGACCTCCACAATCGCTTCGGAACTACGTTCCGTCTCAGTCACACTCCCACACACACAGGCAACCGAAACCCACCCAACCGAACGGTATACGCCTTAAATACTTACGACTCCGTCGTCTTCGTTCGGATCTTCGCGCGCAGAATTACGGGCAAAATATAGTGCTGCAGCCGGCAAAGGGAGCTCATAAAAAAATCTAAATCTTTGCTTGCCCTTATTCAGGTTCAAGATGGCATTAGCCCCGACCTGACTCGAACAGGAGCCACCAAATGGTGGGGGCGCCCCTCCTAGATCAAGTCAGAATTCAGGAACCAAGACCATCCCGGACGAGCCCCCAATTGTTATAAATGACTGGGTCCCAAATAGGATTACAATCAAAGTTTACAATTTATTAAATGAATAGAGGCAAGCAAACAGCGCTGGGTGCGCCGGGAGTCTCTGCTCCACCAGGACGCACACCTGTTACGTAAGGCGGCTGGTTTTTATGCTCCTAGGCTAATACATATTCATTACTACTTCTAGAAGAGGCAGGGTTATTATAATTGGTTTCCCGAATCCGAAGTCCTCCCAGGTGCGCCTGCTTATCAGTCTCTGTTAGTTTCTCGGGGGCCACTCGGACAGGGAGGCTCATATTCTTCCTCCTTATCTAGTGGTCTCTTGGCCGGCTGTCAGAAGTTACTGCACGTCCGTGCAAAGTCAGCAGTTTTTCTCTGAAGAAATCCCTTTGTTCTCTTCTCGCCTAAACCCAGGCCTCGATGTTAACCCTCCACACCCCTTAGTGGCACAAATTGCTGGACTATTCCTTACAGTTGACATAGTAACTCCGGGATTTGGGTATCAACTGTCCGAGAAATCAGAACACCCAGGCTTCACAATGTGCCCAACATCGAGCTGTGCCAAGGGGGGGCGGAAGGAAGAAGCTTTCCGTTTAAGCCTTCAGAGCATCGCTCCATCACTACGTCAATTCACAGCCACCACAGCGTGCCGATGGACATCTTTCTGTGCCAAAAGAAACAAGTGCTTTGTCCTCTTGATATCAAAGGTAGCCACCTATAGTTACGGAACCATGCACAAGACCTTAACTCTGACCAGCAGGAAAACTTAGGACAACTGAGTGCAGATCCTGCCAATTTCTACCAGTTCCAACTGTGCTTTAAGTCTCATTGCAAAGCCTCAGTTAGAAAAAGGATCACCTCGGGGTATCCAACAAGAAGAAGAGGTTTTTTTTGTTGTTGTTGTTGTTGTTTTTTAATATACCATAGGACTATGCAGTTCAATCATCAATCATCTTGGAAAGCTCAAGGAGGAGGTCATCCTCATCCTTCCCTGGGTCCAAGTCGAGCTCGGCTTCCAGTATGCCGTCTGAGAGTTCCCAAAGTAGCATCTCTAAATCCTCGTCTACAGATACGGGCGCGTTGCCTGTGGAACTCAGCCGGCGTGTCCTTGCTTCTTCTAGCTGGGAAGAAGCTGAAGTCGAGCTTGAGAACTCCATTGGCTCCACGGATTCTGCCTGGCTTCCAAGATGTGCTTCAGGTCTTGGCAGAGCAAGGAAGAGAACAATCAGTATATGCCATTTCTTAACGGGAAATCCCTTTTCTGCAAACCGGCTCTTAAAACCGTAGCCAACCCCTCCTGCACTTCAATCTTACCCAGGGATTGTTATTCAATTAACCCAGGGCTACATTTAGAGCCCAATATATTAGCAGGTACATTTTTCAGTTTGGGGGTTTCTCTGTGAAGCCAGAGCACCCGGAGTCTAGCAAAGATGGGAAACCAACATGGCCTCCCGGAAGCCCAGTGTCCGAGAACTACATCTCCCGGCATGCTCTGGGAAAACAAGATGGACTCCCGGAAACCCGGTGGCCAAGAACTACATTTCCCAGCACTCCCCAGAAAATTGAGCCTCGCAGCGTGCCGTAGGACGCCATTTTTTGCTCTGTTACATTACCGGGTTCGTGTTTATGGAGGGTTTTCCCGCCGTTTTGGGGGGTTTCCCCTCAATTTCGGGTTTTCAGCTCTCCATTTCAGAGTTCTTCCCCGCAATTTTGGGGTTCCTTCCCCTAATTTGGTGCTTCGCCCCCCCCCCACTTTTGGGGTTCCCCCTCCATTTTGGGGATTCCCCCCAGTTCCAAGCCCCCCACAATTTTGGAGGCCCCCACCATCCTTTCTTGGCCTGCCACCCTAATATTAAGGTTCTTTCCCCCAATGTTGGGGTTCTCACCACATGTTTGAGGTTCCTTCCCTTAATTTGGGGCTTAGCTCCCCGGGATCTGGGGCTTTAACCCCAATTTTGGGGGTCCCCCCCAAGTTTGGGGATTCCTCCCCAGGTCTGGGGGGGGTCCACATTCAATTCTGGAATTTCACACTTCCATTTAAGTCTTCTTCCCCCCAATTTGGGGGTTCGCCCACCCAATTTTGGGGGTTCCTCCCCTAATTTGGGGGGGACACAACCGATTGTAGAGTCCCCCACCCTCCTTTTTTGGGTTCCCCCCTAATATTAAAGAGTTCTTCCGCCCAATTTTGGGGGACCCCACAATTTTGACGTTCCTTCCCCTAACTTGGGGCTTCAACCCTTCAATTTTGGGGGGGGCTCCCCCCCTCTTATTTTGGCCTTCCGCCCTAATATTAGGCCTAACCCCTAAGAACCTTGACCCCTAACGCTATGGCAACCACGGATCTAACCCTAACCCCTACCCCAACAAACCCTAGAAACCCTAACCCTAAAAACCCTTACAGCCCTAACCCGATAAAATTTACCACACTAAACCCCTGAAGACTGTTCTGGGGGGTCCACATTCAATTCTGGAATTTCACACTTCCATTTAAGTGTTCTGCCCCCCCAATATGGGGGTTCGCCCACCCAATTTTGGGGGTTCCTCCCCTAATTGGGGGGGACACAACCAATTTTGGGGGGGACACAACCAATTTGGGGGGGGACACAACCAATTTGGGGGGTCCCCCCAATTTTAGAGTCCCCCACCCTCCTTTTTTGGGTTTCCCCCAATATTAAGAGCTCTTCCGCCCAATTTTGGGGGACCCCACAATTTTGACGTTTCTTCCCCTAAATTGGGGCTTCGACCCTTCAATTTTGGGGGGGGCTCCCCCCTTAGTTTGGCCTTCCACCCTAATATTGGGCCTTAGCCCTAAGAACCCTGACCCCTAACACTACGGCTCCCACGGATCTAACCCTAACCCCTACCCCAAAAAACCCTAGAAACCCTAACCCTAAAAACCCTTACAGTCCTAACCCGATAAAATTTACCACACTAGACCTACGCCTAAAAGCCCTAACCCTAAAAATTAAGACCTTCTAAACCCTAACCCAAAACGTAAAGATTCTCAAAGCCCTAACGCTGGAGACCCTAACCTTAAAAAAAAAAAATAAGACCTTAAAACCCTAACCCTAAATACCTGACCATAACTAAAACCCTAAGACCCTAACCCTAAAAACCCTATCAACACTAAAACCACAAAATACTTTAAAACCTTAACACACTAACCCCCAAACCCTAACCCTTATAACTCCAACCCTAACAACTTAAAATCCTAACCCTAAACCCTGGAAACCCTAACCCTGAAACCCAACCCTAGTGCCTTAGCCCTGAAACCTTAAAACCCTAACACCTTATTAGAAACACTCTGTAACCAATACCATAGGCTCAGGCAAGTATCTCAGTGAGGTAGCATTTTTATTCACGATTGCAATGGCAGGCGTCCCACAAGCCACCTACTAGTTCCATAACACAGTTTATATAATTTTTTTTTCCTCTTGGTGACCAGGACCCTCCCCAGTTTCCCCATTGACTGGGTAATCCATGTTCACAATCTATCCAGTGCTTCACAGAAAATACACAGCTGCTGGCCTGTTACTAGTCAATTTTATTTTTTTCTTGACTGTTTTCCTCTTTGAGGTGGTAATGTTTCTTACACCGTGATTTCCACCCAATTGCTCTAAGGATTCTGGTTGTCTGCATTTTACAAGGTTGTCTGTTAAGCTTTCTTATCACTGCAAGCATATATCAATACCACCTTCCTTCCCTCTAAACGATGTAACTCTGTGCAAAAACATTTTTATTCCCACAACCTTGATCCCCTTACCCTAAAATCCTTATTCTCTTTAACCCTAACAACTCTAACCACAACCCTAACCCTTCATATCAACCCCCCGACGCTAATGACACTGACTAATGATCCAAACCCCAAACCCCAGGCAACCAACAAAGAAACAGACACAAAGCTGAAAACTACAAAAAAGGCAAAACCCTGGATACAGACCCCAAATCACAAACACGCTACCAAAATGCTACAGAAAAGCCCCAGACGCAGGCCCCAAGCACTACAGCTAGGCCCCAGAAGCTCTAGACACATCCCAAAGCCAAAATGCAATCCCCAAACACTACAGAAAAGCCCCCAAACACCAGACACAGGCTGCAGAAGTCTACAAGCAGGCCCCAGCCACACCCGGATGCAGACCCCAACTGTCCACAAGCAGCTCCCAACCCACCCCCCCCATGAACTGGACCCCCCACCACCACCACCCAGATGCATGCCCCAGGCCCCAGGCCTCAGCCCCAGCCCCCACACCCCAGACTCAGGCCCCAAAGGTGTACAACCAGCTCCCAACTGCCCCCCTCAAAGGGAGGCCCCAAAGCCTGCCAGAGGACCCTAGAGCATACAAGCAGCTCCCAACCCCCCCGGCACAGGCCCCAACCCCCCCCCAGACACAGGCCCCAAAGGTGTACAAGCAACTCCCCATCCTCCCCAGAGGCACGCCCCAAAGGTGTACAAACAGCCCCAACCCCCCAAGACCCAGACCCCTACAGCGTAGAAGCAGCTCCCAACCCCATGCCCCCAAGGCACATGCCCCAACCCCTCCCCCAAGGCAGGCCCTAACAGTGTACAAGCAGCTCCCACCCCCCCCCCCAGACGCAGGCCCCAAAGGTGTACAAGCAGGCCCCTACAGTATACAAGCAGCTCACAACCACCCCCCCAAAGGCAGGCCCCAACCCCCTCCAGATGCAAGCCCGAAAGGTTAAAACCAGCTCCAACCCCCCCCCCCCCGCCCCGCCCCGCGCAGACGCAGGCCCCAAAGGTGTACAAGCAGTTCCCAACCCCTCCAAGGCAGGCCCCAAAAGTGTACAGGCAGGCCCCTACAGTGTAGAAACGCTCCAACCCCCCCCCCTTCCACCTCGAGGGAGGCCCTCCCCCCCCAGTATACACGAAGCTCCCAACCCCCTCTCAGAGGAATGCCTAAAAAAGTATACAAGCAGCTCCTAACACCCCCCCCCCCCCCCCCCAAAAGAGGCAGTCCCCAAAGGTGTACAAGCAGGCCCTCAAATCCCTTAGGTGTACAAGCAGGCCCTTCAAATCCCTTAGCCCCTGCGCCAGCTTTATTGGCGAGCAGCGAGGCTGGGGGGGGAGGGGGGCAAGACAGCCTTAAATAAAATACAAATATAAAAAGTGTTATAAATGGCTGTTATAAATCCAAATAGGATTACAATCAAAGTTTACAATTTATTAAACGAATAGAGGCAAGCAAGCAGCGCTGGGTGCGCCGGGAGTCTCTGCTCCCCCAGGACGCACACCTGTTACGTAAGGCGGCTGGTTTTGATGCTCCCAGGCTAATACATATTCATTACTACTTCGAGAAGAGGCAGGGTTATTAGAATTGGTTTCCGGAATCCGAAACCCCTCCCAGGGGCGCCTGCGTATCAGTCTCTGGTGGTCTCTCGGGGCTTGCTCGGGCTGAATGCTGGTTGTCTTCCTCCCAGGCTTTTGTCCTTCAATTGTCCTTCAGCTCCCCCTTCCTCCTCGTTTGGGAGCCTCTGCGCCGGATTTCAGAAACTCTAGCAACATCCCCTGCAGTAGTCAGCACTTTTCCCTAAAAACCCCTTTGTTCTCTTATCACCTAGACCCGGGACTCGATGTTAACCCTTCAAATCCCTTAGTGACACGAATTGCTGGACCATTCCTTACAAAAGGAAGGATAAAATATGTAGAGGAGCAATGGCACACGCGACAGCCCAGCGCCGCGGGCAGAGGCAGCGAAGGTTGATGGCAGAACAGTGCTCGGTTTGAACACGGAGAGGGAAAGCGAGGGGAAGGTGGCCGAAGCCGGCCGCAGTCTCTGAGCTCTCCTCCTCCTGATTGTTTTCTCTCAAAGCCATTTCTGTCTGTGTGCGGGCACCCGGAGCCGGCAGAAGTCCCCGTGAAGTCCTTCGGCAGGACGGAGGGCTGCGTGGGCTCCAGTGAGAGAGGGAGTTAGGAGAATCTTATCAAGTAGAGATAGAGCGCTGACAGCGTTAAACTAGGATGCTACTTAGCGTCTTTGCTAACTATGGTGCATTGTGCCAATTAACTAAAGCAAGAAGCCTTGGGCCCCTTACCAAGGTCAGTCTCCTGAAGCGGTTTCTTCCGCAGAGGTTTTCCCAGAGCCGCTTCAAAGCTTCCCTCGCGGAGCTGGGGTGTCGCAGGGGGTCGTCAAAGCACGCACGCGCACACACACGCACACGCACACACACACACACACACACAGGCGTTGTTGTCCAAACAGAAAGTATTTACAACAAATTCGACAAGCGGTTTTCCTCTGCCAGCAGCAAATGCCTGAGGGCCCCTACAGCTTCACAAATCATAGCACAAAGAGCCTAAAGTTCCTCTAAAATTTAGGGAAATGATTCAAAATAGATCTGCTAGGGGAAAACGATCACTGGCGGCAGGGTACACAATACACGCGAGTCTCAGCTCTCCTCCGCAGGGTCAGTGCCCACGCCCAAGTGCGACGCTGATGGCACCCGAACGTTTGCTGTAGCAGGCAGCAGAGCCAGCAGCTCAGGGGAGCAATTTTAAAAACCAGGAGGCACTTAAACCAACCCTTAATTGACCCAGTTACTGCAGGAGAGTCCCGACTACTCGCCCTGGAGTCCTACTGTCACCAGCAAAAAGCACCAACCAAAGCTTGGGGGAACTTTGGTACAGCACAAGAGAAGGGAGTGGGGGTAGCGTAGCCGTATCGCAGAGCTGCTGCTTTTCACACCATTTTATCATCCCTGATAATTGAAAGTAAGGCCGGGTGGGCTGACCCCAGCACCACCACTCCTGGCAGCATGTTTGGTCCACAACGCTAGAATAATTGTTTTGCTCCCTCCCGCCCCTACAGCTTCATCATCTGAAAAGATTACAGTCAAAACAATGGCATACACAAATAAAAGTCAAGAGTTGATGTTATAAATGACTGGGTCCCAAATAGGATTACAATCAAAGTTTACAATTTATTAAATGAATAGAGGCAAGCAAACAGCGCTGGGTGCGCCGGGAGTCTCTGCTCCACCAGGACGCACACCTGTTACGTAAGGCGGCTGGTTTTTATGCTCCTAGGCTAATACATATTCATTACTACTTCTAGAAGAGGCAGGGTTATTATAATTGGTTTCCCGAATCCGAAGTCCTCCCAGGTGCGCCTGCTTATCAGTCTCTGTTAGTTTCTCGGGGGCCGCTCGGACAGGGAGGCTCATATTCTTCCTCCTTATCTAGTGGTCTCTTGGCCGGCTGTCAGAAGTTACTGCACGTCCGTGCAAAGTCAGCAGTTTTTCTCTGAAGAAATCCCTTTGTTCTCTTCTCGCCTAAACCCAGGCCTCGATGTTAACCCTTCACACCCCCTAGTGGCACAAATTGCTGGACTATTCCTTACAATTCCTCCCTTTTTTTTTTTTTAATATCATCAATTCGTGTCTCTTCTTCAACTTTTGTTAGTAGCAGTTGGATTTCATCAGTCAGTTCTTGGGGTGTCCATTTCTTAAGCATCATTATCGACACATCACCTTTTCTCTCCCAAAGTCATCACAAACTGGGTGCTATTTATTATCCGCCGTATCAACAACGTAAAGCAAGGTATCATACAAGGTATAAACAATAATGTCATTACACCACATAAAAATAAAAATAGCATCCTTTTAACCCATGGTCCACCGGGCAACCATGAAAAGAAATCCCAATCCATACCCTTCCAAGTTTGTACTGGGACGTGGGCTAGCTTTTTAATTTCTTTTGTTATCTGCTTAACCACTTTTCCATTATCATCAGTTTGTAAACAACAATTAGAATCGTTCAGTTTTCCACACACTCCCCCTTCTTCTGCTAGTAAATAGTCTAAGACCATTCTACGTTGAAAGATAGCATTCCTCATCTGAGTGGATTGATCAGCCAGAAGATCCAAGGTCGTCGCTGTTTAATTGGTTACAACTTCGAGGATAGCTTGCGACCTAATTATTCGGTTCAAATTATAAATAGGTTCTCGGGCTCCTGATACCAACTCATTCGGGTTCCAGGTAGCTGGCCCATAATGCTGTATGATTCTTTCAGGAGGCCATTCATCCTTTCCCCATTTTTGGGCACTATCCCCGGATAAGGAAGTATCAATAGATCGTTTTACTCTGTTCAGGTCATCATATAATCTTATTCCTAAATGATTTCCTTGTGTTTGTGACAATAAAAAGAACAAGGGTCTTATGTACCCCCCATAGCATATTCCCGACCAGTTTCCAGGTAGCCTCTTGTAAGCATGTTTGCCACACACCCAATAATGTCCCTTTAGGGCCCACGTCGTTTGGAAAAGGACCATCCCATCCATCTTTACCCTTTGGGGCGTGATAATACAGAGTGTCCTTGTTACCGAGTGGTCCTGTTACAATGTCTGCCCCGTTTGTACTCGTATATACACGCTTCCAAGCTCCCACGTTGGGTTTCCACTTACAGTCACAATTCAGTTCTCTTTGGCGACCTGTCATATTATAAGCCTTTTTCGCCGTCCAATCTTGAGAGTGTGGGAAGCGCCTTCAATCATGGGGTTGGGCCCGCTTTCAGAGCTTGTGTTACCATTCAGCCCTTCAGGGTGATCCAGCTCCTGGAAAAACTAATCACAATTTTATTATGGGTTTAAAAGGTTCTCATGTTATTTTTCTCAGGACAAACTGATCTTGGTGTGGGAGAAGTCCGGTCGAGGCACTCTCACTCGGCGGTCAATACCCATAGGGGTTGCCTCCCTCGGTAGACCATACACGCCGCAGTGGAGGGTCCTACCCCGGTCTTGCCTTCTCCCTTTCCTCCCTTCAGCCTTGTCCTCTTTATCCAGTGCCCTTAATTCATGCAGAACCTCATTGCTGGGATATCAGTTCCTCTTTAGTCTCAGTTTCAGTTCCCCAGGAGTGGACTCAACCCTCCAGGCTTCGGTAGTTATTGGTCCTTTTATTCTGGATGCGTGGGTCCAACCCCTTCTTGCTGTTCTCACAGCTGTTTCAGTAGTAAGTAAAACAAGGTACAGTCCCTCCCATCGGGGGTTCAATGATTCTTCTCTCCAGGTTTTTATTAAGACCTTGTCTCCTGGTTGTATTTTATGAATAGCAAATCCTAAAGGTGGTGTCTGAGTCATCATCCCAATTTCTCTTATCTCCTGTAATCTCCTTCCAATGGTAATTATGTATTTCTGGATACTATGATCCTCAACTACATTGTTCCCTAGGGGCATCCCTTGAGAATAAGGCATACCATATAACATTTCATATGATGATAATCCAGTCTCACTGTGTGGTTTAGTTCTTATGTTTAAAAGTGCCAATGGTAAGCATTTCGTCCAGGGCAGCTGTGTCTCGATCATTAACTTAGCCAATTGTTGTTTTATTGTTTGATTCATCCTTTCTACTTTCCCTGAGCTTTGTGGGTGCCACGGAGTGTGGTATTCCCACTGAATACCTTTCAAGGGGTACATCCTTCAAATCTTTGTGGCTGGCGTATGTTCGATTATTTGCACACAACTGTGTTCCAACGGTCCTTCTTCTGGAACAGTTCCTAGAAATACTGCTGGATATAACAGGTTAGTCGTTTTCAAGGTTATGTCATCTTGTTCAGTTAGGATTGCCTGATATTTCATCATCCAGCTGGGTGATAACCAGTGCCCCCCCCCCCCCCCCCCCTTTGTTCCAAAACGGTTGTTACCATATGTGGTCCAAAAACTTCAATACGTTTTCCCATTTGAAGGCAAATAATTTTCTACTATCTTTATCAAGAGGTATGCAAAAGAAGGCATCCTTTAAATCTATCACGGTAAACCATTTATATTTCCCTTTCACAGATGTTAACAATGTGTAAGGATTAGCTACTACCGGGTGAATATCCTTTGTTATTTCATTTATTGCTCTAAGATCTTGTACAAATCTATACTCGCCATTCGGCTTCTTTACTGGAAAAATTGGAGTATTGTATTCCGATTTACATTCTTCCAGAATCTGATATTTGAGAAATTTGTCAATAATTTTCACCATTCCCATGCCTAGCTTCTATCTTAAGTGGATATTGTTTGATTCGAACAGGTTTGGCTCCTTCCTTTAATTCCACCTTTACCGGTTGTGCCAGTTTCGACTTCCCTGGTACATCTGTTTCCCGTACTGTTGCTATAACTGCATTTTCTACTTCTCTTGGAATATTAACAAAGGGTTTATCTTTGATCATTAGGATTTGGCCTACTTTGGACTCAGGTACCTTCATTATTAATTCTCCATTCTCAAAGGTTATTGTTGCATCTAATTTGGCTAATAGATCCCGTCCAAAGAGTGGCATCGGGCATTCTGGTACATACTAAAATTTATGGGTTAGTTCCTCACCCCCAAAACGCAAATCAAGGGGTCGTAAGAATGACCATTCTTCCTCTTTCCCTGTGGCTCCAATTATTGTAGTTGTCTTAGTTCCTAATCGTCCTTTTAAACTATTTAACACTGAATATGTTGCTCCTATTACATTTACAGCCTAATTAACACAGAGAAAGAAGCTCCCATAACCAACAAAAAATTCAAGCCTCTGTCTTCGTTTCCTAGCTTTATTTCAACTAGTGGACCTGCTAGGGTAGATGCCCCAGGTCCCCATCATTCCTGACTGTTGTTTGTCCTGCAGCCTAAGACAATTTCTTTCTGATATCAGGGGCTGATTGCCCTGGAAAGAGGTTAGCCAGTTGCCTCTCTCTCTTTTTTTTTTTTTTTTTTTTTTTAAGCCAGGTCCATTTTTTTTTTTTTCATTGCATTTCAAAGTTGGTCCAGAAATTCAAAAATTCCGTAAATTCCATAGGGGTTTCTTTTGGACCTTGTTGGAACAGATTCTCAATTCCCAATAGCCAATTTAACCAGATTTTAGTATTTACATAATTTCCGGGGTGATTAGGGTCTCAGTGAGGGGGTCGGTCAGGGGAATGCAATCGTTGAAAGTTCCCTGAGCTGTCCCATTGGCAATCTGAGCTCACACAGGAACTCAGGTTGTTTCAAGAGTTAGCTGCTTTTCTGTTTCCACGACAACTCTCTCGGACCCATCATGGTCCCTCCGCCCCAGAGGGCTCACACCGTGATTTTGAGATCTCAGCCTCGGGTTGAGGCGGAACTATTAGAATTCCTACATCCTCTTTCCCTGCTCATTCAACTTCAAACAGCTCTGTTAAATACTACATGCCACACAACCTTTAACACCTTCAACAATCCTTTTAACACTTCCTTTATCTTTCTCCAGCCCGTACTTTTCTAATGCCAACACCAAAGGCTCAGTCAGGGGCCAACTTAATTCCAAACCTTTTCCCTCCAACATGCTGAAACAACATATCACTATACAACATTTCATCCTATTTTCCTTCTCTCCTCAAAAACATTAATTGCAAGACACTGTTATAGTCGATTGATCCATAAAGTGGCCATTTAGTTTATATAGTGGCCACCATTGATTGCAATACTTAGTGAAAGTCCTCTTGCTTTCTGTGCCCCCATTTCTAACAATATCCTTCCAATGTGCCAATATGCACCCGAGGAGGCTTTTTTTTTTTTTTGGACGTCTTTGTTTTGGATTTTACCCATTTCCTTGATTTCCCATTCCCTTTTATTTATTTATATTAGTTACTGTCCCTTGTTTCAATTTCCACACAAACCTTTTTATTGCAGGTTTTTACTATCTTTTCCTAATCTTCTTCCCAAATGTCCCAATTCTCTGGGATTAAACTCTTCTTTCCACATACAAACTTTACTATTTCAGATTATTAATGAGCCCCATTCCAATCATAAATCCGCAGGACTTCGGAAAAACACCTGAAGCACTCAGCCTTCTGTCTTCTAGACAAACAATAACACCTTTTCCACAAAATTTACATTTCAATAAGACCGAATTTCAAGCCAAATGCTAATTTTTCTCATGCACTTTGTTAGTAAGCCTACACAAAACAAGGAATCACTCCTGTGTATCCGTCAAGATGGGGGTTTAAAAAGGTATTGAGGCCTAAATAAATTCGCTCTCCCCCTTCTTACCGAATTCCCAGGGCTCAGGCCCGAACCACCAAAGAAGTGACTCTCCGTTCTACCACTTTGATAATCAGTCAGCCCCTCTCCCCCGATACTTGGGAAACTGACCGAACACCACCGCGAATATAGCCAAACTTCTAAACTGTTACTTAGATAATGCTCCCACCTTCCTCCTTGACACAGTCAAAACACTTAAGAACAAAACAGGATTACAAGATGCACCACCGGGGGTGGATTGTTAGGATATAGAGGTGGTAGGTTATCCAATGACTCCCATTCATCATCTTTTTCTTTTTCCTTTTTTTTTTTTTATTTTTTATTTTTTTGTTCTCTTCTTCGTCAAACTTCTCGTCTGCTTTTAGTGTAAATATTGAGGCTGGAAAAGGACGTGAGATCCTGATCCATAATCCTGCATAATCACTTTCCTCCTGGCTAAAAGGTTCCTTTGAATTAACATGTATATTTAAGGCCTGGCAAACCCAGTCTTCAAAGGATCCGAAAACGGGCCAAAAGACATGTGGTCTTAAAGGCTCCTTTGGCCATTCTGTCATACAATACTGAACCATTTTTAATTTACTTTTTCCCTTTTCTGGGGCCCCTATCGTTCCAATTTCTAATCATTATCCCTAATGGACTTTCTGGTGGTATGTCTGGTAATTTCCTCCCTTTTCTCTGGTCCCGGGTCTTCAATTTTGTCTGACCCATCTAGGAATTTTACTGTGGCAATTCCTACAGCCCTTGGTTGCCTTAGTGAGAGTGTCTTGCAGGGGGTTTAGGACCTATCACCCACCCACGAATCCTATAGGAATCGCTTCGGTCCTTCACCGGCCAAGTCCCTCGCGGGAGATTGGAACCGCGGTTAGAAGACCTCCACAATCGCTTCGGAACTACGTTCCGTCTCAGTCACACTCCCACACACACAGGCAACCGAAACCCACCCAACCGAACGGTATACGCCTTAAATACTTACGACTCCGTCGTCTTCGTTCGGATCTTCGCGCGCAGAATTACGGGCAAAATATAGTGCTGCAGCCGGCAAAGGGAGCTCATAAAAAAATCTAAATCTTTGCTTGCCCTTATTCAGGTTCAAGATGGCATTAGCCCCGACCTGACTCGAACAGGAGCCACCAAATGGTGGGGGCGCCCCTCCTAGATCAAGTCAGAATTCAGGAACCAAGACCATCCCGGACGAGCCCCCAATTGTTATAAATGACTGGGTCCCAAATAGGATTACAATCAAAGTTTACAATTTATTAAATGAATAGAGGCAAGCAAACAGCGCTGGGTGCGCCGGGAGTCTCTGCTCCACCAGGACGCACACCTGTTACGTAAGGCGGCTGGTTTTTATGCTCCTAGGCTAATACATATTCATTACTACTTCTAGAAGAGGCAGGGTTATTATAATTGGTTTCCCGAATCCGAAGTCCTCCCAGGTGCGCCTGCTTATCAGTCTCTGTTAGTTTCTCGGGGGCCACTCGGACAGGGAGGCTCATATTCTTCCTCCTTATCTAGTGGTCTCTTGGCCGGCTGTCAGAAGTTACTGCACGTCCGTGCAAAGTCAGCAGTTTTTCTCTGAAGAAATCCCTTTGTTCTCTTCTCGCCTAAACCCAGGCCTCGATGTTAACCCTCCACACCCCTTAGTGGCACAAATTGCTGGACTATTCCTTACAGTTGACATAGTAACTCCGGGATTTGGGTATCAACTGTCCGAGAAATCAGAACACCCAGGCTTCACAATGTGCCCAACATCGAGCTGTGCCAAGGGGGGGCGGAAGGAAGAAGCTTTCCGTTTAAGCCTTCAGAGCATCGCTCCATCACTACGTCAATTCACAGCCACCACAGCGTGCCGATGGACATCTTTCTGTGCCAAAAGAAACAAGTGCTTTGTCCTCTTGATATCAAAGGTAGCCACCTATAGTTACGGAACCATGCACAAGACCTTAACTCTGACCAGCAGGAAAACTTAGGACAACTGAGTGCAGATCCTGCCAATTTCTACCAGTTCCAACTGTGCTTTAAGTCTCATTGCAAAGCCTCAGTTAGAAAAAGGATCACCTCGGGGTATCCAACAAGAAGAAGAGGTTTTTTTTGTTGTTGTTGTTGTTGTTTTTTAATATACCATAGGACTATGCAGTTCAATCATCAATCATCTTGGAAAGCTCAAGGAGGAGGTCATCCTCATCCTTCCCTGGGTCCAAGTCGAGCTCGGCTTCCAGTATGCCGTCTGAGAGTTCCCAAAGTAGCATCTCTAAATCCTCGTCTACAGATACGGGCGCGTTGCCTGTGGAACTCAGCCGGCGTGTCCTTGCTTCTTCTAGCTGGGAAGAAGCTGAAGTCGAGCTTGAGAACTCCATTGGCTCCACGGATTCTGCCTGGCTTCCAAGATGTGCTTCAGGTCTTGGCAGAGCAAGGAAGAGAACAATCAGTATATGCCATTTCTTAACGGGAAATCCCTTTTCTGCAAACCGGCTCTTAAAACCGTAGCCAACCCCTCCTGCACTTCAATCTTACCCAGGGATTGTTATTCAATTAACCCAGGGCTACATTTAGAGCCCAATATATTAGCAGGTACATTTTTCAGTTTGGGGGTTTCTCTGTGAAGCCAGAGCACCCGGAGTCTAGCAAAGATGGGAAACCAACATGGCCTCCCGGAAGCCCAGTGTCCGAGAACTACATCTCCCGGCATGCTCTGGGAAAACAAGATGGACTCCCGGAAACCCGGTGGCCAAGAACTACATTTCCCAGCACTCCCCAGAAAATTGAGCCTCGCAGCGTGCCGTAGGACGCCATTTTTTGCTCTGTTACATTACCGGGTTCGTGTTTATGGAGGGTTTTCCCGCCGTTTTGGGGGGTTTCCCCTCAATTTCGGGTTTTCAGCTCTCCATTTCAGAGTTCTTCCCCGCAATTTTGGGGTTCCTTCCCCTAATTTGGTGCTTCGCCCCCCCCCCACTTTTGGGGTTCCCCCTCCATTTTGGGGATTCCCCCCAGTTCCAAGCCCCCCACAATTTTGGAGGCCCCCACCATCCTTTCTTGGCCTGCCACCCTAATATTAAGGTTCTTTCCCCCAATGTTGGGGTTCTCACCACATGTTTGAGGTTCCTTCCCTTAATTTGGGGCTTAGCTCCCCGGGATCTGGGGCTTTAACCCCAATTTTGGGGGTCCCCCCCAAGTTTGGGGATTCCTCCCCAGGTCTGGGGGGGGTCCACATTCAATTCTGGAATTTCACACTTCCATTTAAGTCTTCTTCCCCCCAATTTGGGGGTTCGCCCACCCAATTTTGGGGGTTCCTCCCCTAATTTGGGGGGGACACAACCGATTGTAGAGTCCCCCACCCTCCTTTTTTGGGTTCCCCCCTAATATTAAAGAGTTCTTCCGCCCAATTTTGGGGGACCCCACAATTTTGACGTTCCTTCCCCTAAATTGGGGCTTCAACACTTCAATTTTGGAGGGGGCTCCCACCCTCTTATTTTGGCCTTCCGCCCTAATATTAGGCCTAACCCCTAAGAACCTTGACCCCTAACGCTATGGCAACCACGGATCTAACCCTAACCCCTACCCCAACAAACCCTAGAAACCCTAACCCTAAAAACCCTTACAGCCCTAACCCGATAAAATTTACCACACTAAACCCCTGAAGACTGTTCTGGGGGGTCCACATTCAATTCTGGAATTTCACACTTCCATTTAAGTGTTCTTCCCCCCCAATATGGGGGTCCGCCCACCCAATTTTGGGGGTTCCTCCCCTAATTGGGGGGGACACAACCAATTTGGGGGGGGACACAACCAATTTGGGGGGGGACACAACCAATTTTAGAGTCCCCCACCCTCCTTTTTTGGGCTTCCCCCAATATTAAGAGCTCTTCCGCCCAATTTTGGGGGACCCCACAATTTTGACGTTTCTTCCCCTAAATTGGGGCTTCGACCCTTCAATTTTGGGGGGGGCTCCCCCCTTAGTTTGGCCTTCCACCCTAATATTGGGCCTTAGCCCTAAGAACCCTGACCCCTAACACTACGGCTCCCACGGATCTAACCCTAACCCCTACCCCAAAAAACCCTAGAAACCCTAACCCTAAAAACCCTTACAGTCCTAACCCGATAAAATTTACCACACTAGACCTACGCCTAAAAGCCCTAACCCTAAAAATTAAGACCCTCTAAACCCTAACCCAAAACATAAAGATTCTCAAAGCCCTAACGCTGGAGACCCTAACCTTAAAAAAAAAAAAATAAGACCTTAAAACCCTAACCCTAAATACCTGACCATAACTAAAACCCTAAGACCCTAACCCTAAAAACCCTATCAACACTAAAACCACAAAATACTTTAAAACCTTAACACACTAACCCCCAAACCCTAACCCTTATAACTCCAACCCTAACAACCTTAAAATCCTAACCCTAAACCCTGGAAACCCTAACCCTGAAACCCAACCCTAGTGCCTTAGCCCTGAAACCTTAACACCCTAACACCTTATTAGAAACACTCTGTAACCAATACCATAGGCTCAGGCAAGTATCTCAGTGAGGTAGCATTTTTATTCACGATTGCAATGGCAGGCGTCCCACAAGCCACCTACTAGTTCCATAACACAGTTTATATAATTTTTTTTTTCCTCTCGGTGACCAGGACCCTCCCCAGTTTCCCCATTGACTGGGTAATCCATGTTCACAATCTATCCAGTGCTTCACAGAAAATACACAGCTGCTGGCCTGTTACTAGTCAATTTTATTTTTTTCTTGACTGTTTTCCTCTTTGAGGTGGTAATGTTTCTTACACCGTGATTTCCACCCAATTGCTCTAAGGATTCTGGTTGTCTGCATTTTACAAGGTTGTCTGTTAAGCTTTCTTATCACTGCAAGCATATATCAATACCACCTTCCTTCCCTCTAAACGATGTAACTCTGTGCAAAAACATTTTTATTCCCACAACCTTGATCCCCTTACCCTAAAATCCTTATTCTCTTTAACCCTAACAACTCTAACCACAACCCTAACCCTTCATATCAACCCCCCGACGCTAGTGACACTGACTAATGATCCAAACCCCAAACCCCAGGCAACCAACAAAGAAACAGACACAAAGCTGAAAACTACAAAAAAGGCAAAACCCTGGATACAGACCCCAAATCACAAACACGCTACCAAAATGCTACAGAAAAGCCCCAGACGCAGGCCCCAAGCACTACAGCTAGGCCCCAGAAGCTCTAGACACATCCCAAAGCCAAAATGCAATCCCCAAACACTACAGAAAAGCCCCCAAACACCAGACACAGGCTGCAGAAATCTACAAGCAGGCCCCAGCCACACCCGGATGCAGACCCCAACTGTCCACAAGCAGCTCCCAACCCACCCCCCCCATGAACTGGACCCCCCACCACCACCACCCAGATGCATGCCCCAGGCCCCAGGCCTCAGCCCCAGCCCCCACACCCCAGACTCAGGCCCCAAAGGTGTACAACCAGCTCCCAACTGCCCCCCTCAAAGGGAGGCCCCAAAGCCTGCCAGAGGACCCTAGAGCGTACAAGCAGCTCCCAACCCCCCCGGCACAGGCCCCAACCCCCCCCAGACACAGGCCCCAAAGGTGTACAAGCAACTCCCCATCCTCCCCAGAGGCACGCCCCAAAGGTGTACAAACAGCCCCAACCCCCCAAGACCCAGACCCCTACAGCGTAGAAGCAGCTCCCAACCCCATGCCCCCAAGGCACATGCCCCAACCCCTCCCCCAAGGCAGGCCCTAACAGTGTACAAGCAGCTCCCACCCCCCCCCAGACGCAGGCCCCAAAGGTGTACAAGCAGGCCCCTACAGTATACAAGCAGCTCACAACCACCCCCCGAAAGGCAGGCCCCAACCCCCTCCAGATGCAAGCCCGAAAGGTTAAAACCAGCTCCAACCCCCCAACCCCCCCCCCGCCCCGCGCAGACGCAGGCCCCAAAGGTGTACAAGCAGTTCCCAACCCCTCCAAGGCAGGCCCCAAAAGTGTACAGGCAGGCCCCTACAGTGTAGAAACGCTCCAACCCCCCCCCTTCCACCTCGAGGGAGGCCCTCCCCCCCCAGTATACACGAAGCTCCCAACCCCCTCTCAGAGGAATGCCTAAAAAAGTATACAAGCAGCTCCTAACACCACCCCCCCCCCCCCCCCCAAAAGAGGCAGTCCCCAAAGGTGTACAAGCAGGCCCTCAAATCCCTTAGGTGTACAAGCAGGCCCTTCAAATCCCTTAGCCCCTGCGCCAGCTTTATTGGCGAGCAGCGAGGCTGGGGGGGGAGGGGGGCAAGACAGCCTTAAATAAAATACAAATATAAAAAGTGTTATAAATGGCTGTTATAAATCCAAATAGGATTACAATCAAAGTTTACAATTTATTAAACGAATAGAGGCAAGCAAGCAGCGCTGGGTGCGCCGGGAGTCTCTGCTCCCCCAGGACGCACACCTGTTACGTAAGGCGGCTGGTTTTGATGCTCCCAGGCTAATACATATTCATTACTACTTCGAGAAGAGGCAGGGTTATTAGAATTGGTTTCCGGAATCCGAAACCCCTCCCAGGGGCGCCTGCGTACCAGTCTCTGGTGGTCTCTCGGGGCTTGCTCGGGCTGAATGCTGGTTGTCTTCCTCCCAGGCTTTTGTCCTTCAATTGTCCTTCAGCTCCCCCTTCCTCCTCGTTTGGGAGCCTCTGCGCCGGATTTCAGAAACTCTAGCAACATCCCCTGCAGTAGTCAGCACTTTTCCCTAAAAACCCCTTTGTTCTCTTATCACCTAGACCCGGGCCTCGATGTTAACCCTTCAAATCCCTTAGTGACACGAATTGCTGGACCATTCCTTACAAAAGGAAGGATAAAATATGTAGAGGAGCAATGGCACACGCGAAAGCCCAGCGCCGCGGGCAGAGGCAGCGAAGGTTGACGGCAGAACAGTGCTCGGTTTGAACACGGAGAGGGAAAGCGAGGGGAAGGTGGCCGAAGCCGGCCGCAGTCTCTGAGCTCTCCTCCTCCTGATTGTTTTCTCTCAAAGCCATTTCTGTCTGTGTGCGGGCACCCGGAGCCGGCAGAAGTCCCCGTGAAGTCCTTCGGCAGGACGGAGGGCTGCGTGGGCTCCAGTGAGAGAGGGAGTTAGGAGAATCTTATCAAGTAGAGATAGAGCGCTGACAGCGTTAAACTAGGATGCTACTTAGCGTCTTTGCTAACTATGGTGCATTGTGCCAATTAACTAAAGCAAGAAGCCTTGGGCCCCTTACCAAGGTCAGTCTCCTAATAAGAGAGTGAGCCTGTCTTAAGAAACTGGGAGAAACTGGTCCTGCAGGTGGACAAGAGCCAAGGAGCAACTGAGTCTGTGCAAAGACAAGAGGTCAACTAGCGGTGACGAGGAAGAGTCATCAATCTTCATGCCCACGACCTCCCGTGCTGCCCAGCGCTGAATAAACATACCTACTTTACAATCTCACTGATTGTGGAGTCCCTTTTCCGCAAGTCACTAGCAGCGGTTTCTTCCGCAGAGGTTTTCCCAGAGCCGCTTCAAAGCTTCCCTCGCGGAGCTGGGGCGTCGCAGGGGGTCGTCAAAGCATGCGCGCACACACACACACACACACACACAGGCGTTGTTGTCCAAACAGAAAGTATTTACAACAAATTCGACAAGCGGTTTTCCTCTGCCAGCAGCAAATGCCTGAGGGCCCCTACAGCTTCACAAATCATAGCACAAAGAGCCTAAAGTTCCTCTAAAATTTAGGGAAATGATTCAAAATAGATCTGCTAGGGGAAAACGATCACTGGCGGCAGGGTACACAATACACGCGAGTCTCAGCTCTCCTCCGCAGGGTCAGTGCCCACGCCCAAGTGCGACGCTGATGGCACCCGAACATTTGCTGTAGCAGGCAGCAGAGCCAGCAGCTCAGGGGAGCAATTTTAAAAACCAGGAGGCACTTAAACCAACCCTTAATTGACCCAGTTACTGCAGGAGAGTCCCGACTACTCGCCCTGGAGTCCTACTGTCACCAGCAAAAAGCACCAACCAAAGCTTGGGGGAACTTTGGTACAGCACAAGAGAAGGGAGTGGGGGTAGCGTAGCCGTATCGCAGAGCTGCTGCTTTTCACACCATTTTATCATCCCTGATAATTGAAAGTAAGGCCGGGTGGGCTGACCCCAGCACCACCACTCCTGGCAGCATGTTTGGTCCACAACGCTAGAATAATTATTTTGCTCCCTCCCGCCCCTACAGCTTCATCATCTGAAAAGATTACAGTCAAAACAATGGCATACACAAATAAAAGTCAAGAGTTGACATAGTAACTCCGGGATTTGGGTATCAACTGTCCGAGAAATCAGAACACCCAGGCTTCACAATGTGCCCAACATCGAGCTGTGCCAAGGGGGGGGGGAAGGAAGAAGCTTTCCGTTTAAGCCTTCAGAGCATCGCTCCATCACTACGTCAATTCACAGCCACCACAGCGTGCCGATGGACATCTTTCTGTGCCAAAAGAAACAAGTGCTTTGTCCTCTTGATATCAAAGGTAGCCACCTATAGTTACGGAACCATGCACAAGACCTTAACTCTGACCAGCAGGGAAACTTAGGACAACTGAGTGCAGATCCTGCCAATTTCTACCAGTTCCAACTGTGCTTTAAGTCTCATTGCAAAGCCTCAGTTAGAAAAAGGATCACCTCAGGGTATCCAACAAGAAGAAGAGGTTTTTTTTGTTGTTGTTGTTGTTGTTTTTTAATATACCATAGGACTATGCAGTTCAATCATCAATCATCTTGGAAAGCTCAAGGAGGAGGTCATCCTCATCCTTCCCTGGGTCCAAGTCGAGCTCGGCTTCCGGTATGCCGTCTGAGAGTTCCCAAAGTAGCATCTCTAAATCCTCGTCTACAGATACGGGCGCGTTGCCTGTGGAACTCAGCCGGCGTGTCCTTGCTTCTTCTAGCTGGGAAGAAGCTGAAGTCGAGCTTGAGAACTCCATTGGCTCCACGGATTCTGCCTGGCTTCCAAGATGTGCTTCAGGTCTTGGCAGAGCAAGGAAGAGAACAATCAGTATATGCCATTTCTTAACGGGAAATCCCTTTTCTGCAAACCGGCTCTTAAAACCGTAGCCAACCCCTCCTGCACTTCAATCTTACCCAGGGATTGTTATTCAATTAACCCAGGGCTACATTTAGAGCCCAATATATTAGCAGGTACATTTTTCAGTTTGGGGGTTTCTCTGTGAAGCCAGAGCACCCGGAGTCTAGCAAAGATGGTTCAATTTTTGTAGCAAGAGGCACTTTGCCACCTTGCTTAATTTTCCTGTAAAAATGTTAAGAAGTCTCCATCTGCAAATATCTGTTTACTAAGTTAGTCATTTTTCCCACGGCACACTCAGCAGAGTTTGCTCCCCACTACAGGAAGCTGATCTGCAGCCATCACTTCCCTCTGCTCTCCCTGCACTCTTGTCACCTGGTTTGTTTGTTCGGGTGGCATTCTTGAGGACCAAAAGGCAGAGGACACTACTCATCATTTATCACCTCACAAGGAAGTAGAACTTCACCTCATCCTCATTTAGGTATTCAGACAGAGGAAGAAGTCACTGGAAAGCTGTACCGACTTGCAGCATTTAAAGAAAGTAAGTCTAATTAAGCATTCCTGCTAGCTGCTAGAAAGTCATTTCACGTGACTTATTCCTCTGATGGATTTGGGCTTTAATTATCTCAGAACCCTCCTTTTTTCCCCACGTGTGACAGAACTTATGTTTCACTGGGGATATACACCGATTGAGAAAAAGAACAAGTTGTGGTCATCACCTGTTTTGGGGATTTTCTTCAAGTCTGGTGGCTGGGACGTGCTCCAGCGTGGCTGGAACAGCCTAGAAAGCAGCAAAACAGTATTTAGGACTCATGGGTAAAAGATTCCTTACTAGCTTTTTCCTCCATGCTGCTTCTCCTCTGGCATTGCGGAGCCTTAGCCAAAATACAAAACCAAGGTGCTCCTGAAGAAAGTTAATATTCACTTGGAGGTTACTAATGATCTTGTGTCTTTTAAGAACACAGCATTAATGGACAAAATCCTCCACACCAGAGAAATCACAGAATCACAGAGGACTAAGTAAATAGTGCCATTAACCTAATAAATATGGAAGGGTACTACAAGAATTCTGTAGGCAGCTACTGGATTTAAAAGGAAACAGAAGGCCTGTAGAACATTTGAGTTTTCCATCTTTTCTCCTAGAGGAGGATATAAATTTTACAAGGGATCCATTTCTGCATTAGCCCCTGTCCTTACCATAGCTGCTTTTTTGGCTGGAGGTCCCATTGTGTCAGCGTCAGAGGCAGTCCGTGGTTTCACAGCTGCTACAGCAGAGGGAAAACTGCCAGGTGCCTTACGTTTCAGTGCCTTCTTCTTGGGGGAAGCGACTTTCCCATCCCAAGGCTTCGCAAACATGTTAAAGTTGGCTAGAGTAAAAGGAAGAGAGAACTGATACAGTCTTGCTCTGCCTCATGAAAAATCCACGTTCTCTTCCTCATTTCCACGGCCCGTCTACACAGTTAACTGTATTTGGCCAGCAGAATTACACTGCCATTGCCTGGATTCTCAGCAATATCTTCCACATAGTAAACTCCGTCTACCAACAATCCATACAAAGGAACAAAGAAAGTGAATAGCTACAGTAAATCATAATCCAGGACGAGGGAAACTCAGACACAGAGCGATCCCAAGTGCAAGCAATACTCTAAGACGTTGTATGAAGTCTAGTAAGATTCACAAATGTTGACAGCTTTTGTATTTAAAGTCTTGCTCCCTCTAGGAAAGGAAAAGCAGCAGGTATAGTAAGACAAGAGAGTGTATGCAACTGTTGTACCAGCTTCCTCTCCCCTGCAGTGATGTCCCACAAAATCTATTAAGTTGTTCTCCAAAATCCAAATTTGTAGAGTCATATTCTAGTCTCCCATTCCTGACCTAACGTCTGGCTGGCAGGAGAAGAAACGAAAGAAAGCTGGGTACTTGTTTTCTTTGTGTGTTTATTTCCTCGTGTCCCGTGAGACAGAGAGAAAGGCTACAATGTGCAGTGCATGCAGCCTTTAAGCCCTCCTTATCTCCCTCACACAATCTCATTTTACAAAGTTGATATAATCTTAACAACGAGGCCTTTGATCCTCTGTCATTTTTGACAGAAACTGGCCCCCCACATTAAGACGCTGATGCATGCTTTACAAACACATACACGTGTCAAGCTAAGCAACACATGCCAAAGAGGAAGGTGAACTTGAACTCAACACAGGGAGGACTTGATACCATAAACAGATGGCAGAAAAAAACAGAATACCAAAATTAGACTAAAAAGCCCCTCAATGTGTTAATTTTCTAGTGGGAAATACAGAATACCATCACGTAATTAACGAAAACAGACATGGTTGCATGTTCTGGCCCTTCTTTGCCTTTGAACTTTGTAGCCTTAAACTCTTTTATCCTCCGCATTGAAGGAAAAAGCAAAGCAGATCCTGAGCAAACGGAACTTGCTCAATATGGGAAGCACCTCACCGGGGCAGGTATTAAAGCATCTTATTACCTGATAGCTTTGTGTTCCATAACGATTTCTGCCCGGCTGGGGCAGGTCCAGGTTGTGCTGGGGGAGCTGGCACATTTCCTCCACTCTGCTGCATCCGCAGAGCTTTCTCGCGCTTTATTTCTTCCAAGGTTTTAACACGCACTTCTCCTTCTGGCTTGGCTTTACCTGCCGGCTCCTTCGACTGCACTTTGCTGGGCCCGGAAAGAGTGAGCACACTCTGCTTCTTGGGCTCACCCTCAATTTTTGCCCCTGCGCTGGGATCTTTGGTTTTACCATGCCATTCAGCCTGGGCTTTGGCTTGACTTTCTCGAAGAGCTCTCTCACGACGGATTTCCTCCAGTGTTTTCACATGGATCTCTCCCTTTGGCTTAGCAGCCTTCCCTGTCATCATCAAGAAATGAGAAGCACCAACATTTAAAGAGAGTCCAACAATAGTTTAAGTCTCCAAAATTTGTCACAGTACTAAGGAAAACTAAGCCTGAGCGTTCCCAATAACCCATCTTAGGACAATAGCCTAACATTCTCCTCCTCCTCTGAGCCACTTGTTGTATTTTGAAGACCAGCCCTATCCAGAGAGAGTTGCTACACAGAAATGCTAGTTTACTTGATTACTTTTTCAGACTGCATTTCAAATTCCTGCTCCCGGCAGTGGCTCTATTCTAATTGTATATGATGGTTCACAGAAGCAGCTTAAAACCTTGACAAGGCACAAGCGGAAAATAAACACACACCTAGAGGCAGATTTCTGATAGTGGCTGTCAGAAGAGCTTCAGCACTCGAGCAAGAGGAACCAGTTCTTTGTTTTCATTTGAATTCCTTTTTAGGGCTGTATGAAAACGGTCTAAGTTCACGGAAAGGAAGAAGGAGAAAGTATATTTAATAGCCAGTTGTTACCTTTCGCAGTACTAGTCCGTTGAGAAGGTAATCCTAGTCTCTCCTTCACAGACTTGGGAACTTGAACTGCAAAACAGAAAAAGACCAAATTAGGGAGGCTGCATAAACGTCAACTTTGTGTTCACATTCGAAAACAAGGCAGGAAAGGTAACTTTGAATCCCGGTGATTAAGACCTCAGCCAACATGCAAAAAGAAACATCGCAGGAAAAGGACAAACAGAAAGCCTAAATACAAAACCTGTGAATCACATCCAGATGCCTGTTTAGTAGCTGTACCTCTCTTTGGTGCTTTGTCAGCATTTCCCGGAACCTCCACCTTCTTCCCCAGCCTTTCAGCAAGGCTGCGCTTCACCGGAAGGGCGCTTACATCAGCTTCAGACAGAGAAAACAAGGAATATTTTAAGAACATTTCTTTGCAGGAAGATTTGAGAACAGTCAACCACAAGCTTCTATTTTTCAAGCATATTTTCATAAAATTGCCTTTCAGCTGCTAAATGTTTTTTTTGCCATTTCTGCAGTCAACACAGATCTCCACTGCAACGCATTTTCCTCTCACACGTCAAAAATACTCTTCAATGCAGTCATATAGAGAAGGCGGCACCTAAATAACAGCTCATAAAAAGTTCCTACCCACGGAGGCTTTCCGTTTTCCTTGTTTCTCAGCAAGATCTAGTCGAACCACAGGTTCCTCCCCTAAAACAAAAGTAAAATTTTTCTATTTCATAGAAACCAGTAGCCAATAGAAATAGTATACTGTTAGCCCATGTCCAAAAAAACCCAGCAAGACACTGTTTTGACAGCTAAACCACACAAACTCATATTACAACTATAATTAACTTAGAAAAAGTATCCATAGTCTCAGTGTTTGCCTCAAATTCCAGCTGAATGTAGTCGAGAATGAATCTGAGTCTGCTTGACAGCTATACTTTGTGCAGAACAGAGCTGCATAAGCAAGCAGAATATTATTAGGTACAAATGCTGAGAAATATTCCTTTCTAAGGTGAATGTCTATGAGTAAAAGTACTTCTTCACTTCTTTCCCTTTCAAAGGAATTTGCACAACTCTAAACAATATAATTTATACACAGACTCCTATCGCACTACTGTCCACACGTGCCACTGTCAGCCTCTTTAAAGCTTCAGAAATAGCTTCTTACATAGCACTGTCCTCTAGAGCTCTTTCTTCTCGTTACTCTCCTGTTTTTCAGTTATCCCCCTATTTGCATACTGACACATTTTTTTCTTTCTCCTGCTACTGCACTTAACCTGAGCACCAAAGCTTTCCAGTACAACCAGGGACTTTCAGCATAAAAGCATGTTTTGAACAGAAGGCGGCAGCACCAGGAGGCTAACAGGGGTGAATTGCCTTCCTTCTTGCTTAACTTTCCAGTTTAGGAGTAATGAAATCAAAACAAAAGCATTAATTATTACCTTCCTCTGTAGACAGTGTCACAGTTCTCACCACTGTCCGGACATTTTCCTTTTCTGGAGCAGGAAAAATCATAGAATCGACGGGAGGAAGAGAAGATCTTGAAGGACCTTCTGTTCAGAGCAAGCAAAACATAAGGAAGTTTACCAAACATAAAAAACTATCACGAAGAATAAAACACTTTAATTATTCATTACTGTCAAACATACAGTGACCAGAGCATGCAAATAAGAGAGGTGACTAATTTGCCTCTGGTTGCCCTTGGAATTCCCATCTAGAACACCAGCTGGCTGAGAATCAGGTTGCTCGATGCCCCCAGCTAAACATGGAAGTCTATCCCTCAAGCAGCTCCCAGCCACCATCACCTGCCATTCTGAAGCCAATCAAATTTCACTTCTTTGGCAAATAGTTGGATTCACCAAAGCATAGCCAGCTACCCGGTATTACTGGAAGAGTTTTTTTTTGAAAGAAAAATCATCACACAGGATGAAGGTGAAGAGGGTAAGAAAGTAGGGAATATTAACTCACCACCGTGTCTCTTAGTTTTTTCCTTCATTTTCTGCAATTTGATTTCTTCAAGTGTTTTTATTCCAAAATTCAGACCGTCCTCTGAAAACAGAAAACAGTTAATGAGACTAAGGCTTAGAGGCACTCACTGAGGACCACAGATCCTCAGGCTTCTTAGTGCTCAGGAACTTTCAGAAGTATTTAGAATAAAGCCTGTCAACACTCCTCACAAGTGAAACAACCATAGAATCAATGGCATTTTGCCCCTCCTTTCACCCTTCAGGGTAAAAGCTGTAGTTTTAATTTTAATCCATTTACGTGATATTAGATCCCTCTATCGTTAGATATGGCTTTCAACAGTGGTTGCCAGGCTGCACGTGCAGCCGTTTAAACTCCATGCTGTGACCCTGTTTTGTTCTCCAAAAGGAAAGAAAAGGAGTTCAACTTTCTGACCCAATGGGCACATGATGGTATCAGGGAGAAATGAGATCATGGAAATAACCGAGTCCATTCAGCACCCCTACATTCTGTTGTGTTTTTACGCCACATTGCTTTTGAGTTAATTGTCAAGTTCTCCTTCTGATTTATCCTACTACAGGTGCTGGAATACCTTGTTTAGCAGTAGTAGCACTGGCTTTCTGAGTGGAAATCATCCGTAATCCATTTTGGCCTTCCTCAGCTGGTTGCTGGACGGGAGTTTTAGTTTCTTCTCCTTCCGCAGAAAGCTGGTCTGAAGGGGAAAAATCTATTCAGTTATGCATAGGCCAGATTGTTCGTGATTATGTAGCTCATGCAATGACACTTCAGTCCATGGTTCCTATAAAAAAGCTTTTTTTTTTTTTTTTTTTTTTTTAATACAGCTACACTGACCTGATGAACTCGTAAGTAGACTACCCTAGGACAAAACATCTCAGACTCTAGATTCTCTCTGCAGCTTTAACTACTACACAACATATTACTCTTCAGACAAAAAAAAAAAAGGAATTTCCTTCCTAGTTTCACATAGAGCTTTACACAACAGACGAGCTAAAGCCAAGAGTGGTTCTAAGCTTTCCTCCAACATTTCAGGTTCTGTCCGCTGACTGCCAGACAAAGCCACCAGTGACCTGACCAGACTGCCTGCCCTATCGCTAGTCAGACCTCAGGTCATCTGTGATTTATACATTCATTTACAGCACAAATTCCTTCCAAGAACCAAAGACTTACACAATCATTTACAGCACAAATTCCTTCCAAGAACCAAACCATGCTCACCATCATCATCTTCATCATCATCTGCAGCATTGATTACAACTGGAGGGTGTGTAGGGCTTGGGACATTTTCCGAGTTTTCCACTTTCATCACCCGCCTTAGCTATGGAGAGGGATTGGACTGGACGGAAAGTTTGTTTTGCTGCAGTGACATCTGAGCCACTTTCAAATCATCGTCCGTGGACTCAGGCGGACTTGGCAGTGTAGCTAGAGGAAGAGGAGGATCATCAGTAATATGGCAGTTTAAAACTTTGACCACAATGCATGAAGATGGTAGCTAAGGCAGATAACCTGCACAGACAATGAATTCAGCATCTCCTTTTGCCCATCCCGCCACTGTTTACACCGTGAACAATGACTTGCCTTCAAACAACAACACATCTCCCTACCACCCAGCAGAAGACGAAACAACAGAAAGCAAACTGCAAGGCAAATATCACACAAAGCAGAGAGAAGCTGAGCATGAAAGCAGAAAACAAATACCAGCAGTACAGCAGCAGTACACTCGGTTTAGCTGACCACCTAGGACTGCAGACCTTTTCCTGCACTCACAAATGAACGGTTACCTGATGTCTCCTACACTATTGGCACCCACTAAGTAATATGCAAAATTAATTCTTCAATACTTAAAGAAAAAGGACCTAAACTCACTCTTGCTTGGTGGTAAGAAGACGCCATCGATGTAACGTCCCTTTGCGTGATGAAAAGCACAGTTGGCTTTCTGACAGCCTACTGGCTGCTTCTGCCAGTAGCAGGGAATCTCAGCGCGCTTTTTCTGAAGACAGAAAGAAAGACAAGCTCGTGATAACATGCACCTAAGGTTTGCAAAGAGATGCACAGTTCCAGGTCACGACAGCGATAGGGCTGTCACAATACAGTGCTGAAACATCATTCCAAAGGTCAGTTTATCACGGAAGTATAGTATTTCCGGGCATATTCACAAAGTTTGCAGAAGCTGTAACCACTATGCACGTTTAGCCTTGTCATCATTCAGTTTGAGAAGACAGGCACTCTCAGACATCAGTTTAGGGTGGGTTAAACTAATACACCTAGGATTATACTAGGATTATTCAGAGGGAAAAAGAACATCTTAAATTGCCTACGTTAACTCTATCCAGAACTACTTCTCGGAGACTTCGTTCTTCTGCACCTTTAACTTTCCCCACTGCTTCCTAGCCCAGGCAGCTAGAACAGCATTATCTGAAGGACTCCGGGACACAAGAGACCTGATAGATCATTATCAAGCCTGCTCTCAGGAGGCTAGTACAGCCTGTTTATTACCCCCCTGCTCCAGCAGCTTTTAGCAGTCTAGTTAGCGGTTATTCTGCATCTGTTGAGAAAATACTGTCGGCGTCTAATAAAAGAAAATCTTGCTAAGATGTATCCTGCAAAAGCACAATCAGCACACCTACAGCACTGAAAAATGCTTTTGTTGATTTATTTTGAGAACACATCTTTAGGCACTCACGTCAATTTCCATGTGTCTGAATCGGCAGACATTCCTGAAACAACGACCCTCCTGCCACAGCGTGCAGACTGTCTCGTTCCCCAGAGCAGCTTCGCAGTGGCGGAAGGAACAGTTGTCTCCCTGTAACCAAAAGGAAACCAACAAGGAAAATATAGTACAGCCTCAAAAACGTCCATGCTACTGCCTCAGGTTGCTACGATTGAATTCAGAATCTATCTGGTTATCACGTTAACCAAAGACCAGTGTGCCTCCTCCTCCTACTCTACCCCTTCCTGAAAAAAATGAAAAAAAAAAACCAACAAAAAACCAAAGCAAAGCAAAGCAAAAGAAACCCAGCCATACCTTGGTACAGGTAGAATAGAAATAGAAGTAGCAATCGTCTCCTTGTTTAGACATGCCGACAAGTTCTGATAACAAGCTCGGGTTCTCTCCACAGGGACTTCCTCTGCTCTTGGAGAGAGCTGTCTTCACCCTTGCTTGGGCTGAAAGTCTTCCACTGGCTTGTGATCAGTGAAATCTTCTTTTTAAAAGTAACCCTAAACAAAGTACCAACAAGTGAAAAACAATGAGTAACAAGCATTTTTCCAGCTTTCTTCTGTTCATCAAATTAGTCTCTTGAGGAGAGCAATGCCTTGAAATCAGCTGTTACGGGAACTAACACAATATTAAACTAAAGTTCTGTAAAGCTGCCAGGAGCTTTGTCAGCAAGTGTTCTCTTCCACGTCCTCAATAATATGCCTTGGAGCACATCCGGAAGCCTGAAAATGGAGTCACTTCTTCAAAAACCACCTGATCATACATGCAAGGCAATGATCAACTATGGCTACGAGTAACTTCTACAGAACGCAGTATGACGCATTAAATAGCACGTTCCAGTCACTGTGGGTCTTCGAGTTCACCTACCTGGACAACCTCAGCAAAGTTATCGATCTTCAAAGACTTCCAGTTAACTTCTCCTGGAGGCCGAACCAACACTGAATCCGTGAATTAATGATAAAGGGGTAGGAAGAATTTGCCTCCTCACTTTGCCAAGGGAGCCTCTCATCCACAATTCAAACATAGGATGTGCTTTTAAACAGCTTATAACTAATGGAGGAAGCAAGTCCATCTGAACACTCTCTCAGACTGGAGACAGCCAGGGTTAGTTAGCTCTTCAAAAAATAAAAACCAAAAAAAAAACCCACAAAACAAAACAAAAACAAAAAAACCCAGTGCATTTAGAGATGAACTCGTGATTCAAAGTGGCTGCAAAAATGAGGCTCCATCTTCCACAGCCAGACAATTTGACTTTTTTTTTTTTTTTTAATTCAAAATTCAGTATGTTCCAATCTCTGGTCTTCAAGATTTCTTCACCTATTAAGAAAACACTAAAACCTTTCCCCATCTTTATTACCTGTACAGCAAAAAACACACCAGTGCATAGAAATACACAAATGTGCATACGCATACACACATATGTGTTTAGACACACACACGAGGAGTGAGTGATAGAAAGTTAGCGAGAGCGACAGTGGAAATCAGAAGTTTTGCCTTTTTGACACAGAGAGCGCGTAAAAACTCTCTCATTTTGAGGGAACTAGAAAAAAATGGAGGATCTACCAAATATTTTGATGAGTATGCCTTCGAGGCCAATGCTTTATACCATGAGTGATCTGGGGGCCAGCACACAAATATGCATACATATGTACATGCATACAGGATAAACATATCTATACACACAAGCGTGCACAGTATATGTTGTATGGTATCCATATGGAGAACAACTCGTAGCCCTGATCAGACACGTAGAGTTGCAATCAATTAACAGCAGGAAGACAGCAGATCAAGGATACAGCAAGCTTTGAGAGGCAGGGCAATGCTCACTTTGCCAGTGGCATGGCTGCATGATACCAAGAATTTTGAATTAGTTTGATTTTTTGGAAGCAATTTGTTTTCTTTCTGCGCTGTAGCAAATACCACAGGTTTGCCATCACGTGCTGTTCCCTAATCCATATATCCATCATCATCCATTGCTGCAAGATCATGAAAGGTTAGAAAAGATGACTTAGGTCCAATTTAACAGCCAATGATTTTTCAATGACCAGAGCTGCAACAGATTTTATTTAGCCACAAGCAGGTTTTTTTCTCTGATGTGAAGTCAGATATTTTGATTTTTTTTTTTTTAAGACACTAAATGTCATAAAACCTGCAACCAGACCAGATAAAGTTCAAATTAGAGTGATTCTGAAGCCTTTCATTAAAATGCTGCACATTTCTGTGCAAATTATTTCTGACTCTTCTGGACAAAAGCAGATGAAATAGTTCTTACAAATTAATAATAAAAGGTTGGAACCTTTTACTCACACAAACACTAGTGAATTTTCCAGGAAGTATTATTTTGGCAGGGAATTTTCCCAAATCTAAAGTAAAGAGGGGAAAAGTTGGGTTCCCGTATTAGTTGTTGGTTTTGACTGCTTGACAAAGGGAATAAAAACAGTAGTTAAGTGCAAGGTTTCCTTCTCTTCTTTAGTATTGAGAGGAATCGTCACTTCTGACCTTTAGCACCTTCAGAAACACACTTAGTGCCATGCAGATTCCTCTGCATCTACTTCTAAAAATTACTGGTGCTCCTTAGCATGGAAGTTGGACTTGAAATCTTTCCCAGATTGAGCTCTTTTGAATGCCCAAGGAGCTCATCATTTTGCTTGTTGCCTTCCATTTTCCTGAACAGACCCAGAACGCTGTTCAGGATATGAATGGATCTGGTCTAAGGAATGGGAAGAAAGCAAAAACCAAGGATACCTCACAGCCCTAAATGCCATAAAAAGCAGTCTCATTTTAAAAAAGATCTCCAAAGCTTTTTTTTTTTTTTTTTAACTGACATCTGCCAATATGGCGATCCAAGTGCTGAACAGAAACCAACTGAACTAGCCCCTGAAAGCCTGAATAAAAATGAGTAACTCTGGTGCACTCAGCAGGTCTGTAATAGAAGTTGGCAAGATTTTTAGATTTCTTTTTTCTCCAGGGTGCTAGTAAAGTTTTTGCGTTACGAGATTTTGAACTCTTTTTGTACAAAAGAATTACAGATGCACTACAGTCACGGTAGCTGGGGGTCTGGAAATACATGCCAACAAGTGTCATAAACTTTGTCTTTGCTGAAGGAAGATAACTAGTCCAAAGAAAACCTGCCTAGTTTGTTTTACAGGCTTGTCTTTCTCAGTATGGAACAAACTGACCTCCGTGGTCTAACTTTCCAGTTGGCTATTCTGCCTTTGCCCTGGAGAGAAGAGCAAGAAGGGAACAAAATATTTTTGCACTCCAAAAAATGCATTAGGGAAGGATTATCACACCTACCTAAGGGTAATTTCTTGTTTGTTTATAAAGCACAAAGTCTTTCTCTTGGACAGTCTCTGTTGCTGGCCTGTTTTGTGCCTTCCATTTATAATAAAGGTATTAAAGATGCTTACCCCGTTTTGGTGGTTTTTTTTTTTTTTTAGAACAGTGTAAGCGGACAGTCGGATGACAAGCAAGAAAGAACAGCATAAACTCCTTGTTGTGACCCTGCTTTTTAATCACCCAGCATCAGCCTGGCTGCAAAACAGTCTCCGCTGATTTACCTGCTTGTTAAAGCACCCCACAGGCTGCAAGTGTTGTGTGCTAGGTGTCAAATTATATTTAACGGTGCATAGGTAAACCATTCATCTTCCCATGGTCGAAGCACAGAACAGCCTCCTGCTAGCACAGCTCATCCTTGCTGTAACTGCTTTTAAACCTATTTGTTGGTAAGAAAAGAGCTCAGTACACCACCTTCACAGGGCAAAAATTCACATGGAAGAGCAGAAAAACCCAGAAGTATGCTCCTGGAATGTGCTTGAACGCCCTGAGGAGATGGCAGCATGCCCTGGGAAAATGCTTGGGTCCCCCAGGGAGATCTTTGGTCTTCAAGGGAGGTGATTGTGTTCCCCAGCAAGGTGTTTGGCTGTCCCAGGGAAATGGGACGCAGGAAATGTGTCACCCAGGCGTCACAATGGGCAGCGGGGCAGCGGTGGCTGTGTCACCTAGGCGTCACAGTGGGGCCGCGACACGGTAGCCCAGTCGGGATAAAAGGCCCCTGGTTGGGGGCAGGCCCCAGTCGGGATGGAAGCCCCTGGCAGCAGGCAGCAGAGGGCAGAGCAGGGCAGGACAGGGAGGTGAGTGCGCGATGGAGCAGGGGCTGAAGTGCAGTGCGAGCCTGAATGGTCCAGGAACCAATGTGGGGAGGAGATGCTTGTGTGCTCATCCCAGTGCAGAGATGATGCCTGGGTGCCTGAGAAGGTGCCCGCGGGACTCAGGAGCTGCTTTCTTGCTCGATGGAAGTTCTTGGCTATGGCAAGAAGAATCTGGGTGCTCCCCAGGCTTCTTAGCTGCTGTGTCCAGATGCTCCCTGGGTGTGCAGGGAGATGCTTGGTTTCTCCAAGAAGACAGCTGGGTGATGCAGAGATTTTTTTGGATGTCTCAGGAAGATGGATTGGTGATCCTGGCTGTTTCTTGGTGGTTCCAGAGAAATGCTTGAGTGCTATTTGGGGATGCTTGTGTACCCTAGGAGATGTGGTTGTGTGCCCAAGGGAGAGGCTAGTTTGATCCAGGGTAAAGCTGTGTTTCTCCAGGGAGGATTTTGGGTGCTCCAGGGAGATGGTTGGGTGCTTTTTGTGTGATGCTTGGCTCCAGGGAGATGCTGGAGTGCTGTGGGGAGATGCTTAGTTCCTGCTCTTTGGTATCTGTGTCCCCTGGGGGGGTGCGTGCATGAGCACGGGGACATACTTGAATGACCCTGGTAGGTACTTGTGCAGCCCTCAGAAGCTCTTGGGTGCCAAGGGAGGTGCTTCCCATGTCCAGTGGGATGTTTGTGTGCCCCAGGTGGTGTTTTGGTGCCCTGGGGAGATGCTTGGGTTCTCCAGTCAGATGTAGGACTGTGGTGGGAAGGTTCCTGTGTGAGGTGCAATGAGGTGCTTGGGTATTGCAGGGAGGTGCTTCTGTGCTGCAGGGAGATGCTTGGGTGCCTGGGGCAGAGCTTTGTGTGATTAGGGGATAGATTTTTGTGCTCTAAGGTGCAGCCAAACATTCCCCAGACCATTCCCCATCTTGGGAGCACCCAAGCATCTCCCCAGAGCACCCAACCATATTGTACTAGGAGTACCCAAGCAGCTCCCCAGAGTACACGAGCATGTCCAAGGAGCATTCAGGCACCTCCCTAGAGAAGACATGAACCTCCCTAGGGAAAGAACCAGTCTCCCTTGGGAATACAAGCATCTTCCTGGAGCACTCTCCACGACACCCAAGCCTCTCGCCAAGGAACATAAGCACCTCTTGAAATCACCGAGATTTTCCCCAGGGCACACAAGCCTTGTGTTGGAGTAGACAAGCATCTCCCCAGGACACCTAAGCACTACATTCTACCTGTGAGGCATCATCCAAGAGCATTCCAGCACCTTCCAGGAGATCCCAACATCACCCTGAGCTCACAAAGTTCTGCCTGGCTCAGCCAGGCATCTCTCCGGAGCACCCAAGCATCATTGTAGGGCATCCAAACATGACCCTTTTAAGGACCCAGGCATTTTGGGTAGACCTGTGCGGTGCCAGGGGTTGGACTTGATCATCCTTATGGGTCCCTTCCAACTCGGGCTATTCTATGATTCTACGATTCCCCAGCAGCAGCAAAGCATTTCCCCAGGAACACGGCTATTTCCCTGAGGCACACAAGCATAACCCCCCGAGAACGCAAGCATCTTCCTGGAGAACCCACGCATCTCCCCACAGCACTCAGGCACCCCACTGCAGCATTATTGAAACATCTCCCCAGGGAACCCAAGCACATCCCAAGGTACTTTGACATCCGTCCAGAGCTCCCAAGCAAGTTCTTTCAGCATCTCGGTCGTTCAAAAAGCACCTCTGTGAAGCATGCAGAGACCTCTGTGGAGTACCCTAACTTGTCCCTGGGGTAGGAGAGGTAGATACCCAGGATCCCCAAGCATCACTCTGGTACACCCATCACATCCTTGGTACGCAAAAGCACCTCCCCGTGCTGCACAAGCAATTTGCTGAGGCAGCCAAAGATCTCTCCAGAGTACCCAGTCACCTGCGTGGGATATTCAAAAAGCAAAGCGCGGACAGAAAAGCAAAGCAAAAAATGTCCAAAAATAAAACAAAGCAATGCAATGAATATGTACCTAAAAAAAAAAAAAAAAAAAAAGGACAAAAAAACCCAAGGAAAGCAGGGCCAGGAAAAGCAAAGTAAAGCATGTCCAGGAAAGGCAAAGCAGTGCAAGGCAGAGCAAAGAAAAGCAGAGCAGAGAAGGTAAAGCAAAGCCGTGGCAGGAATACAAAGCGAAGCAAAACAAAGGAAAGCACGGCCTGAAAAAGCATGGTCAGGAAAGGCAACGCAGAGCAAGGCAAAGCGAAGCAGTGCAAAGCAAAGCAGTGCAAACTTGTACAAGGAAAGTCCCAGCAGTGCCAGGAAACGTATAGCAAAGTAAAGAAAGCAGTTTGAGGCGAGGCAAAGCAGAGCAGAGAAAGTAAAACCAAGAGGCGCCAGGAATACGAAGCAAAGGAAAACAAAGGAAAGCGTGGCCTGAAAAAGCAAAAGAAAACATGGCCAGTGGAGGCAAAGCAGAGCAAGGCAAAGCAAAGAAAAGCAAAGTAGCACGAGGAAAAGCAAAGCATTGCCAGGAAAGACAAAGCAAACAAAGCAAAGCAAAGCAATCTGAGGCAAAGGAAAGCAAAGCAGGGGCAAGAACAGCAGAGGAAAGTAGAGAAGGAAAACCAAAACTGTGCCCTGAAGAGCAGAGCAAAGCAAAGCAGAGCAAGGAAAAAGAAAGAGAAGCGAAGCAAATGTAAGGAGCTGGCGGCCAGCCCTCCTGCCGGTTCCCAGTGTCTGCGGGGCAAAGACCGCAGGGCCCTCATGCCGGGTAGAGCTGGCGGCCAGACTCGGACGGTGGCTGTACCCTGCTCGCCCGCTCCCCGGCCTCCCTGACACCTCATAGTCCACCGTGACAGCGGGCAAGAACCATGTCTTGCTTTACCTGGTTTTATATTTATTTATTTATTGATTGATTGATTGATTTATTGTTGCCTTTCTTCCACTGTACTTATCGTCGTTGAAAACCTCACCCAACACCGTCCCCGGAAGGGTAGCTGTGGGGACCGCCTAGCGGCAGGCCACACGGCTGGGGCCACAGAACTGACCATGTCGGGTGGCCAGGCCTGCTGCCCCCACCCTCGAGTTGCGAGGGGACAGTGTCCGGGCTGCGGGGAGGCCCAGCTGTGTGTCTGAGGGTTTATGCGTTCCTAAATATACCGATCGCCTCATCGGCAAAATCGTCGGGACGGTCTGCAAAGGAAGCCTAGTGCAGCACAGGAGAGCAGAGCAATGAAGAGGAAAGCCGATCAAGGCAAAGCAAAGCCCTGCTAGGGAAAAGAATGCGGCATAATGAAAAGAAATGACAAGCAGGGCCAGGCAAAGCAAAGCGCGGCCAGGAAAACCAAAGCAAAAAGGTCCAAAAATAAAACAAAGCAATGAAATGAATAAGTATCTATATTAACAAAAAAAAAAAAGAAAAAAAAATAAACAACAACAACAAAAAAAAAGAAAAGTAATCTGAGGCAAAGCAATCTGAGGCAAAGGAAAGCAAAGCAGAGGCAAGAACAGCAGAGGAAAGCAGAGAAGGAAAAGCAAAAGTGTGCCCGGAAGAGCAGAGCAAAGCAAAGCAGAGCAAGGAAAAAGAAAGAGAAGCGAAGCAAATGTAAGGAGCTGGCGGCCAGCCCTCCTGCCGGTTCCCAGTGTCTGCGGGGCAAAGACCGCAGGGCCCTCATGCCGGGTAGAGCTGGCGGCCAGACTCGGACGGTGGCTGTACCCTGCTCGCCCGCTCCCCGGCCTCCCTGAACCCTCATAGTCCACCGTGACAGTGGGCAAGAACCATGTCTTGCTTTACCTGTTTTTTTTTTTTCTTTTTTCTTTTTTCCCTGCATTTATTTATTTATTTATTCTTGCCTTCCATCCACTGTAGTTGTGGGAATCAGGTATTTACTGATCGTCGTTCAAAACCTCACCCAACACCGCCCCCAGACGGGGAGCAGTGGGGACCGCCTAGCGGCAGGCCACACGGCTGGGGCCACAGAACTGACCATGTCGGGTGGCCGGGCCTGCTGCCCCCACCCTCGAGTTGTGAGGGGACAGTGTCCGGGCTGCAGGGAGGCCCAGCTGTGTGTCTGACGGTTTATGCATTCCGAAATATACCGATAGCCTCATTGGCAAAATCGTCGGGACAGTCTGCAAAGGAAGCCTAGCGCAACACAGGACAGCAGAGCAATGAAGAGGAAAGCCGAGCAAGGCAAAGCAAAGCAGTGCAAACTCGTACAAGGAAAGTCCCAGCAGTGCCAGGAAACGTAGAGCAAAGTAAAGAAAGCAGTTTGAGGCGAGGCTAAGCAGAGCAGGGGTAGGAAAAGCAAAGCAGAGCAGAGAAGGTAAAGCAAAGCCGTGGCAGGAATACAAAGCGAAGCAAAACAAAGGAAAGCATGGCCTGAAAAAGCACGGTCAGGAAAGGCAACGCAGAGCAAGGCAAAGCGAAGCAGTGCAAACTCGTACAAGGAAAGTCCCAGCAGTGCCAGGAAACGTAGAGCAAAGTAAAGAAACCAGTTGGAGGCGAGGCAAAGCAGAGCAGGGGTAGGAAAAGCAAAGCAGAGCAGAGAAGGTAAAGCAAAGCCGTGGCAGGAATACAAAGCGAAGCAAAACAAAGGAAAGCATGGCCTGAAAAAGCACGGTCAGGAAAGGCAAAGCAGAGCAAGGCAAAGCGAAGCAGTGCAAACTTGTAAAAGGAAAGTCCCAGCAGTGCCAGGAAAGGTAGAGCAAAGTAAAGAAAGCAGTTTGAGGCGAGGCAAAGCACAGCAGGGGTAGGAAAAGCAAAGCAGAGCAGAGAAGGTAAAGCAAAGCCGTGGCAGGAATACAAAGCGAAGCAAAACAAAGGAAAGCGTGGCCTGAAAAAGCATGGCCAGGAAAGGCAACGCAGAGCAAGGCAAAGCAAAGCAGTGCAAACTCGTACAAGGAAAGTCCCAGCAGTGCCAGGAAAGGTAGAGCAAAGTAACGAAAGCAGTTTGAGGAGGCAAGGCAAAGCACAGCAGGGGTAGGAAAAGCAAAGCAGAGCAGAGAAGGTAAAGCAAAGCCGTGGCAGGAATACAAAGCAAAGCAAAACAAAGGAAAGCGTGGCCTGAAAAAGCAAAAGAAAACATGGCCATTGGAGGTAAACTAGAGCAAGGCAAAGCAAAGCAAAGCAAAGCGAAGTAGCACGAGGAAAAGCAAAGCATTGCCAGGAAAGACAAAGCAAACAAAGCAAAGCAAAGCAATCTGAGGCAAAGCAGAGCAAAGCAGGGGCAGGAACAGCAGAGGAAAGTAGAGAAGGAAAAGCAAAAGTGTGCCCGGAAGAGCAGAGCAGAGCAGAGCAAAGCAGAGCAAGGAAAAAGAAAGAGAAGTGAAGCAAATGGAAGGAGCTGGCGGCCAGCCCTCCTGCCGGTTCCCAGTGTCTGCGGGGCAAAGACCGCAGGGCCCTCATGCCGGGTAGAGCTGGCGGCCAGACTTGGACGGTGGCTGTACCCTGCTCGCCCGCTCCCCGGCCTCCCTGACACCTCATAGTCCGCCGTGACAGCGGGCAAGAACCATGTCTTGCTTTACCTGGTTTTATCTTTATTTATTTATTTATTTATTGATTTATTGTTGCCTTCCATCCAATGTAGTTGTGGGAATCATGTAGTTACTTACCGTCGTTGAAAACCTCACCCAACGCCGTCCCCAGACGAATAGCAGTGGGGCCCGCCTAGCGGCAGGCCACACGGCTGGGGCCACAGAACTGACCATGTCGGGTGGCCGGGCCTGGTGCCCCCACCCTCGAGTTGCGAGGGGACAGTGTCCGGGCTGCGGGGAGGCCCAGCTGTGTGTCTGAGGGTTTATGCGTTCCTAAATATACCGATCGCCTCATCGGCAAAATCGTCGGGACGGTCTGCAAAGGAAGCCTAGCGCAGCACAGGAGAGCAGAGAAATGAAGAGGAAAGCCGAGCAAGGCAAAGCAAAGCAGTGCAAACTGGTACAAGGAATGTCCCAGCAGTGCCAGGAACCGTAGAGCAAAGTAAAGAAAGCAGTTGGAGGCGAGGCAAAGCACAGCAGGGGTAGGAAAAGCAAAGCAGAGCAGAGAAAGTAAAACCAAGATGTGCCAGGAATAAAAGCAGAGCAAGACAAAGGAAAGGGTGGTCTGAAAAAGCATGGCCAGGAGAAGCAAAGCGGGGCCAAGAAAACCAAAGCCAAAAGGTCCAAAAATAAAACAAAGCAATGCAATGAATATGTATCTAAAGTAAAAAAAAAAAATAAAAAATAAAAAAAAAAGGCAAAAAAAACCAACAAGCAAAGCAGGGCCAGGAAAAGCGAAGTAAAGCGTGTCCAGGAAAGGCAAAGCAGTGCAAGGCAGAGCAAAGGAAAGGAAAGTAGCACAAGGAAAAGCAAAGCAGTGCCAGGAAATGTAGAGCAAAAGAAAGAAAGCAGTTTGAGGAGGCAAGGCAAAGCACAGCAGGGGTAGGAAAAGCAAAGCAGAGCAGAGAAAGTAAAACCAAGATGTGCCAGGAATAAAAGCAGAGCAAGACAAAGGAAAGGGTGGCCTGAAAAAGCATGGCCAGGAGAAGCAAAGCGCGGTGAGGAAAACCAAAGCCAAAAGGTCCAAAAATAAAACAAAGCAATGCAATGAATATGTATCTAAAGTAAAAAAAAAAAATAAAAAATAAAAAAAAAAAGGCAAAAAAAACCAACAAGCAAAGCAGGGCCAGGAAAAGCAAAGTAAAGCGTGTCCAGGAAAGGCAAAGCAGTGCAAGGCAGAGCAAAGGAAAGGAAAGTAGCACAAGGAAAAGCAAAGCAGTGCCAGGAAATGTAGAGCAAAAGAAAGAAAGCAGTTTGAGGAGGCAAGGCAAAGCACAGCAGGGGTAGGAAAAGAAAGCAACGTAGAGAAGGAAAAGGAAAGCAGTGCCAGGAATACAAAGCAAAGCAAAACAAAGGAAAGCATGGCCTGAAAAAGCATGGCCAGGAAAGGCAAAGCAGAGCAAGGCAGAGCAAAGCAGTTCGAACTCTTACAAGGAAAGTCCCAGCAGTGCCAGGAAACGTAGAGCAAAGTAAAGAAAGCAGTTTGAGGCGAGGCAAAGCACAGCAGGGGTAGGAAAAGCAAAGCAGAGCAGAGAAGGTAAAACCAAGAGGTGCCAGGAATACGAAGCAAAGGAAAACAAAGGAAAGCATGGCCTGAAAAAGCATGGCCAGGAAAGGCAACGCAGAGCAAGGCAAAGCAAAGCAGTGCAAACTCGTACAAGGAAAGTCCCAGCAGTGCCAGGAAACGTAGAGCAAAGTAAAGAAAGCAGTTTGAGGCGAGGCAAAGCACAGCAGGGGTAGGAAAAGCAAAGCAGAGCAGAGAAAGTAAAACCAAGAGGTGACAGGCATACGAAGCAAAGGAAAACAAAGGAAAGCATGGCCTGAAAAAGCATGGCCAGGAAAGGCAACGCAGAGCAAGGCAAAGCAAAGCAGTGCAAACTCGTACAAGGAAAGTCCCAGCAGTGCCAGGAAAGGTAGAGCAAAGTAACAAAAGCAGTTTGAGGAGGCAAGGCAAAGCACAGCAGGGGTAGGAAAAGCAAAGCAGAGCAGAGAAGGTAAAACCAAGAGGTGCCAGGAATACGAAGCGAAGCAAAGCAAGACAAAAGAAAGCGTGGCCTGAAAAAGCAAAAGAAAACATGGCCAGTGGAGGCAAAGCAGAGCAAGGCAAAGCAAAGCAAACCCTGCGAGGAAAAAGAAAGCCTTATCGGGCAAAGAAAAGTCAGGCAGGGCCAAGAAAAGCGAAACGAATCGGGGTCAGTAAAAACAAAGCAAAACAGGGCCGGGAAAAACAAAGCGGTGCCACGAATGCAAAGCAAAGCAAGGCAGGGCCAGGAAAAGCAAAGCAAAGAAAAACAGTGCTGTGAATACGAAACGTGTAGTTCCTTAGTGTCGTTCGAAATCGCAGCCCCCACCCGCCCCAGACGAATAGGAAGGGGCCCGTTGCCGGGTTACGGGGAGGCGGGCGTTCAAGAAGGCGAGGGTGTGGCAGCGGCCCCCGGTTGCTTCCGGCCGCCGGCCGCTCTGACATAAGAGGCTCCCGCTCGGTCACGAGCAGCTCGCCACCTGTGCGACTCGGTGTGGCTGGCTGCCCGGCCGGTTTGCTTTAGCTTTTTATCGTTATATAAACGATCGATAGATATTTAATATTACATATACTACTTAAAAGTTATTACAAAAGAAAGTACTAAATAAGAGTAAATATATATATAACGAAAACATAATAAAAAGAGTAGTAGTAATAATAATCGTTGTCAGTTTCCCCCTTTACTTTTAGGAATCGAGTAGTTACTTAGCGTCGTTCGCAACCCCCACCCTCCCCAGACGAATAGCAACGGGGCCCACCTGGCGGCTCGCCGGACAGCGGGGGCCACAGAATAGACCCGGCCCGGTGGCCAGATCCCTGTCCCCTCGTCCGCCAGTTCCGAGGGGACAGTCGCCGAGGTGGGGGGAGGTCAAGGTGTGCGTCTGAGGGTTTACGTGTTTCTAAATACACCGATCGACTCGTCGGCAAAATCGGTGGGACGGTCTGCAAAAGAAGCCTAGAGCAGCAAAGCAGAGCAGAGCAGAGCAATGCGGAGGAAAGCAGAGCAAGGCAAAGCAAAGCCCCGCTAGGGAAAAGAAAGTGGCATAAGAAAAAGCAAAGCACGGCCAGAAAAAACAAAGGAAAAAGGGTAAAAAAAAAAAAAAAAACAAAAAACAAAAAACAAACAAACAAACAAAAAAAACAAAGCAAAGTAGGGCCAGAAAAAGCAAAGCAAAGCATGGCCAGGAAAGGCAAAGCAGAGCAAAGCAGCACAAAGAAATACATAGCAGAGCCAGGAACACAAAGCAAAGCAAACAAAGGAAGGCATGGCCGGGGTGGGGGGGGGAGAAAAAAAAAAAAAAAATGAGGGCCAGGGAATGCAGAGCAAGGCAAAGCAAAGCAGAGCAAAGCAGCACAAAGAAATGCATAGCAGAGCCAGGAACACAAAGCAAAGCAAAACAAAGGAAGGCATGGCCGGGGGGGGGGGGGGGGGGGGGGGGGGCGGGGCGGGGGGAGAAGGGGGGGGGGGCGAAGAAAGAAAAAAAAAAAGAGGGCCAGGGAATGCAAAGCACAGCAATGCAAAACAAAGCAAAGCAGCACAAGACAAAGCAAAGCACTGTCTGGAATTCAAGGCAAAGTGAAGCAAAGTAAAAGAAAGCAGGGCCAGAAAAGGAAAGAAAAGCAGGGGTAAGAAAAGCAAAGCAAAGCATGGCCAGGAAAGGCAAATGACAGTAAGGCAAAGCAAAGCAGAGCAAAGTAGCACAAGGAAAAGCAAAGCAGGGCCAGGAAAGGCAAAGCAAAGGACTTTGAGGCGAGGCGAAGCACAGCAGGGGTAGGAGAAGCAAAGCAAAGCAGAGAAGAAAAAGCAAAGCGGCGCCAGGAATACGAAGCAAAGCTAAGCAAAGGAAAGCGTGGCCGGAAGAAGCAAAACGTAGCAGGGCCAGGGAAGGCAAAGCAGAGCAAGGCAAAGCAAAGCAAACCCTGCGAGGAAAAAGAAAGCCTTATCGGGCAAAGAAAAGTCAAGCAGGGCCAGGAAAAGCAAAAGGAATCGGGGTCAGTAAAAACAAAGCAAAGCAGGGCCAGGAAATCAAAACAAAGAAGGGCGAGAAAAACCCAAGCAAAGGAGGTCCAGGAAAAGAAAAGCGGCGTCATGAATACGAAATAAAGCCAAACAAAGCAAGGCAGGGCCGGGAAAAGCAAAACAAAGAAGGGCGAGAAAAACCCAAGCAAAGGAGGTCCAGGAAAAGAAAAGAGGTGCCGCGAACGCAAAGCAAAGCAAAGCAGGTCCAGGGAAAGCTAAACAAAGAGGGACAGAGAAGAAAAAAAAAAAAAAAAAAATGCAGGGCCAAGGAAAGCAAGGCGATGCGGTGAATACAAAGCAGAGCAAAACAAAACAAAGCACGGCAAGGAAAAGCAAAGCAGACCAAGGCAAAGCAAAGTAGCACGAGGAAAAGCAAAGCAGGGCCAGGAAAGGCAAAGCAAAGGACTTTGAGGCGAGGCGAAGCACAGCAGGGGTAGGAGAAGCAAAGCAGAGCAGAGAAGAAAAAGCAAAGCGGCGCCAGGAATACGAAGCAAAGCTAAGCAAAGGAAAGCGTGGCCGGAAGAAGCAAAACGTAGCAGGGCCAGGGAAGGCAAAGCAGAGCAAGGCAAAGCAAAGCAAACCCTGCAAGGAAAAAGAAAGCCTTATCGGGCAAAGAAAAGTCAAGCAGGGCCAGGAAAAGCAAAACGAATCGGGGTCAGTAAAAACAAAGCAAAACAGGGCCGGGAAAAACAAAGCGGTGCCACGAATGCAAAGCAAAGCAAAGCAGGGCCAGGAAAAGCAAAGCAAAGAAAAACAGTGCTGTGAATACGAAACGTGTAGTTCCTTAGTGTCGTTCGAAATCGCACCCCCCACCCGCCCCAGACGAATAGGAAGGGGCCCGTTGCCGGGTTACGGGGAGGCGGGCGTTCAAGAAGGCGAGGGTGTGGCAGCGGCCCCCGGTTGCTTCCGGCCGCCGGTCGCTCTGACATAAGAGGCTCCCGCTCGGTCACGAGCAGCTTGCCACCTGTGCGACTCGGTGTGGCTGGCTGCCCGGCCGGTTTGCTTTAGCTTTTTATCGTTACATAAACGATCGATAGATATTTAATATTACATATACTACTTAAAAGTTATTACAAAAGAAAGTACTAAATAAGAGTAAATATATATATAACGAAAACATAATAAAAACAGTAGTAGTAATAATAATAATAATCGTTGTCAGTTTCCCCCTTTACTTTTAGCAATCACGTAGTTACTTAGCGTCGTTCGCAACCCCCACCCTCCCCAGACGAATAGCAACGGGGCCCACCTGGCGGCTCGCCGGACAGCGGGGGCCACAGAGTAGACCCGGCCCGGTGGCCAGATCCCTGTCCCCTCGTCCGCCAGTTCCGAGGGGACAGTCGCCGAGGTGGGGGGAGGTCAAGGTGTGCGTCTGAGAGTTTACGTGTTCCTAAATACACCGATCGACTCGTCGGCAAAATCGGTGGGACGGTCTGCAAAAGAAGCCTAGCGCAGCAAAGCAGAGCAGAGCAGAGCAATGCGGAGGAAAGCAGAGCAAGGCAAAGCAAAGCCCCGCTAGGGAAAAGAAAGTGGCATAAGGAAAAGCAAAGCACGGCCAGAAAAAAACAAAGGAAAGAAGGTAAAAAAAAAAAAAAAAAAACAAGAAAAAAAAAAAAAACAAAGCAAAGCAGGGCCAGAAAAAGCAAAGCAAAGCATGGCCAGGAAAGGCAAAGCAGAGCAAGGCAAAGCAAAGCAGAGCAAAACAGCACAAAGAAATGCATAGCAGAGCCAGGAACACAAAGCAAAGCAAAACAAAGGAAAGCATGGCCGAGGGGGGGGGGGGGGGGGGGGTGGGGGGGGGGGGGGGGGGGGGGGGGGGGAGGGGGAAGAAAAACAAAAATGAGGGCCAGGGAATGCAAAGCACAGCAATGCAAAACAAAGCAAAGCAGCACAAGACAAAGCAAAGCACTGTCTGGAATTCAAGGCAAAGTGAAGCAAAGTAAAACAAAGCAGGGCCAGAAAAGGAAAGAAAAGCAGGGGTAAGAAAAGCAAAGCAAAGCATGGCCAGGAAAGGCAAATGACAGTAAGGCAAAGCAAAGCAGAGCAAAGTAGCACAAGCAAAAACAAAGCAGGGCCAGGAAAGGTAGAGCAAAGGAAAGAAAGAAATTGAGGCAAGGCGAAGCACAGCGGGGGTAGGAAAACAAAGCAACGTAGAGAAGGAAAAGAGAAGCAGTGCCAGGAATACAAAGCAAAGCTAAACAAAGGAAAGCGTGGCCTGAAAAAGCAAAAGAAAGCATGCGCAGGGAAGGCAAAGCAGAGAAAGGGCAAGCAAGGCAGCACGAGGAAAACTAAAACAGTGTCAAAGAGGGAAGGCAAAGTAAAGCAAAACCAAACAAAGCACGGCCAGAAAAGCAGAGCAAGGCAAAGGAAAGCGAAGCAAAGTAGCACGAGGAAAAGCAAAGCATTGCCAGGAAAGACAAAGCAAACGAACCAAAGCAAAGCAATCTGAGGCAAAGCAAAGCAAAGCAGGGGCAAGAACAGCAGAGGAAAGGAGAGAAGGAAAACCAAAAGTGTGCCCGGAAGAGCAGAGCAAAGCAAAGCAGAGCAAGGAAAAACAAAGAGAAGCGAAGCAAATGTAAGGAGCTGGCGGCCAGCCCTCCTGCCGGTTCCCAGTGTCTGCGGGGCAAAGACCGCAGGGCCCTCATGCCGGGTAGAGCTGGCGGCCAGACTCGGACGGTGGCTGTACCCTGCTCGCCCGCTCCCCGGCCTCCCTGAACCCTCATAGTCCGCCGTGACAGCGGGCAAGAACCATGTCTTGCTTTACCTGTTTTTTTTTTTTTTTTCCCTGCATTTATTTATTTATTTATTCTTGCCTTCCATCCACTGTAGTTGTGGGAATCATGTATTTACTGATCGTCGTTCAAAACCTCACCCAACACCGTCCCCAGACGGGGAGCAGTGGGGACCGCCTAGCGGCAGGCCACACGGCTGGGGCCACAGGACTGACCATGTCGGGTGGCCGGGCCTGCTGCCCCCACCCTCGAGTTGCGAGGGGACAGTGTCTGGGCTGCGGGGAGGCCCAGCTGTGTGTCTGAGGGTTTATGCGTTCCTAAATATACTGATAGCCTCATTGGCAAAATTGGCGGGACAGTCTGCAAAGGAAGCCTAGCGCAACACAGGACAGCAGAGCAATGAAGAGGAAAGCCGAGCAAGGCAAAGCAAAGCAGTGCAAACTCGTACAAGGAAAGTCCCAGCAGTGCCAGGAAAGGTAGAGCAAAGTAACGAAAGCAGTTTGAGGAGGCAAGGCAAAGCACAGCAGGGGTAGGAAAAGCAAAGCAGAGCAGAGAAGGTAAAACCAAGAGGTGCCAGGAATACGAAGCAAAGGAAAACAAAGGAAAGCATGGCCTGAAAAAGCATGGTCAGGAAAGGCAACGCAGAGCAAGGCAAAGCAAAGCAGTGCAAACTCGTACAAGGAAAGTCCCAGCAGTGCCAGGAAACGTAGAGCAAAGTAAAGAAAGCAGTTTGAGGCGAGGCAAAGCACAGCAGGGGTAGGAAAAGGAAAGCAGAGCAGAGAAAGTAAAACCAAGAGGTGACAGGCATACGAAGCAAAGGAAAACAAAGGAAAGCGTGGCCTGAAAAAGCATGGCCAGGAAAGGCAACGCAGAGCAAGGCAAAGCAAAGCAGTGCAAACTCGTACAAGGAAAGTCCCAGCAGTGCCAGGAAAGGTAGAGCAAAGTAACAAAAGCAGTTTGAGGAGGCAAGGCAAAGCACAGCAGGGGTAGGAAAAGCAAAGCAGAGCAGAGAAGGTAAAACCAAGAGGTGCCAGGAATACGAAGCGAAGCAAAGCAAGACAAAAGAAAGCGTGGCCTGAAAAAGCAAAAGAAAACATGGCCAGTGGAGGCAAAGCAGAGCAAGGCAAAGCAAAGCAAAGCAAAGTAGCACGAGGAAAAGCAAAGCATTGCCAGGAAAGACAAAGCAAACAAAGCAAAGCAAAGCAATCTGAGGCAAAGCAGAGCAAAGCAGGGGCAAGAACAGCAGAGGAAAGTAGAGAAGGAAAAGCAAAAGTGTGCCCGGAAGAGCAGAGCAGAGCAAAGCAAAGCAGAGCAAGGAAAAACAAAGAGAAGCGAAGCAAATGTAAGGAGCTGGCGGCCAGCCCTCCTGCCGGTTCCCAGTGTCTGCGGGGCAAAGACCGCAGGGCCCTCATGCCGGGTAGAGCTGGCGGCCAGACTCGGACGGTGGCTGTACCCTGCTCGCCCGCTCCCCGGCCTCCCTGAACCCTCATAGTCCGCCGTGACAGCGGGCAAGAACCATGTCTTGCTTTACCTGGTTTTATCTTTATTTATTTATTTATTTATTTATTGATTGTTGCCTTCCATCCACTGTAGTTGTGGGAATCATGTAGTTACTGATCGTCGTTCAAAACCTCACCCAACACCGTCCCCAGACGGGGAGCAGTGGGGACCGCCTAGCGGCAGGCCACACGGCTGGGGCCACAGAACTGACCATGTCGGGTGGCCGGGCCTGCTGCCCCCACCCTCGAGTTGCAAGGGGACAGTGTCCGGGCTGCGGGGAGGCCCAGCTGTGTGTCTGAGGGTTTATGCGTTCCTAAATATACCGATAGCCTCATTGGCAAAATCGTCGGGACGGTCTGCAAAGGAAGCCTAGAGCAACACAGGAGAGCAGAGAGATGAAGAGGAAAGCCGAGCAAGGCAAAGCAAAGCAGTGCAAACTTGTACAAGGAAAGTCCCAGCAGTGCCAGGAAACGTAGAGCAAAGTAAAGAAAGCAGTTGGAGGCGAGGCAAAGCACAGCAGGGGTAGGAAAAGCAAAGCAGAGCAGAGTAGGTAAAACCAAGAAGCGCCAGGAATACGAAGCAAAGGAAAACAAAGGAAAGCATGGCCTGAAAAAGCATGGTCAGGAAAGGCAACGCAGAGCAAGGCAAAGCGAAGCAGTGCAAACTTGTACAAGGAAAGTCCCAGCAGTGCCAGGAAAGGTAGAGCAAAGTAACGAAAGCAGTTTGAGGCGAGGCAAAGCACAGCAGGGGTAGGAAAAGCAAAGCAGAGCAGAGAAAGTAAAACCAAGAGGTGCCAGGAATACAAAGCGAAGCAAGACAAAGGAAAGCATGGCCCGAAAATACAGGGTCAGGAAAAGCAAAGCGCGGCCAGGAAAACCAAAGTAAAAAGGTCCAGAAATAAAACAAAGCAATGCAATGAATATATATCTAAAGTAAAAAAAAAAAAAAAAAAAAAAAAAAAAAGGCAAAAAAAAAACCAAGCAAAGCAGGGCCAGGAAAAGCAAAGTAAAGCGTGTCCAGGAAAGGCAAAGCAGTGCAAGGCAGAGCAAAGCAAAGTGAAGTAGCACAAGGAAAAGCAAAGCAGTGCCAGGAAAGACAGAGCAAACAAAGCAAAGCAAAGCAATCTGAGGCAAAGCAAAGCAAAGCAGGGGCAAGAAAAGCAGACCAAAGTAGAGAAGGAAAAGCAAAAGTGTGCCCGGAAGAGCAGAGCAAAGCAAAGCAGAGCAAGGAAAAACAAAGAGAAGCGAAGCAAATGTAAGGAGCTGGCGGCCAGCCCTCCTGCCGGTTCCCAGTGTCTGCGGGGCAAAGACCGCAGGGCCCTCATGCCGGGTAGAGCTGGCGGCCAGACTCGGATGGTGGCTGTACCCTGCTCGCCCGCTCCCCGGCCTCCCTGACACCTCATAGTCCGCCGTGACAGCGGGCAAGAACCATGTCTTGCTTTACCTGGTTTTATCTTTATTTATTTATTTATTTATTGATTGTTGCCTTCCATCCAATGTAGTTGTGGGAATCACGTAGTTACTGATCGTCGTTCAAAACCTCACCCAACGCCGTCCCCAGACGGGCAGCAGTGGGGACCGCCTAGCGGCAGGCCACACGGCTGGGGCCACAGAACTGACCATGTCGGGTGGCCGGGCCTGCTGCCCCCACCCTCGAGTTGCGAGGGGACAGTGTCCGGGCTGCGGGGAGGCCCAGCTGTGTGTCTGAGGGTTTATGCGTTCCGAAATATACCGATCGCCTCATCGGCAAAATCGTCGGGACGGTCTGCAAAGGAAGCCTAGCGCAGCACAGGAGAGCAGAGAAATGAAGAGGAAAGCCGAGCAAGGCAAAGCAAAGCAGTGCAAACTTGTACAAGGAAAGTCCCAGCAGTGCCAGGAAACGTAGAGCAGAGTAAAGAAAGCAGTTTGAGGCGAGGCTAAGCACAGCAGGGGTAGGAAAAGCAAAGCAGAGCAGAGAAGGTAAAGCAAAGCCGTGGCAGGAAAACAAAGCGAAGCAAGACAAGGGAAAGCATGGCCTGAAAAAGCATGGTCAGGAAAGGCAACGCAGAGCAAGGCAAAGCAAAGCAGTGCAAACTCGTACAAGGAAAGTCCCAGCAGTGCCAGGAAAGGTAGAGCAAACTAACGAAAGCAGTTTGAGGCGAGGCAAAGCACAGCAGGGGTAGGAAAAGCAAAGCAGAGCAGAGAAAGTAAAACCAAGAGGTGCCAGGAATACAAAGCAGAGCAAGACAAAGGAAAGCGTGGCCTGAAAAAGCGTGGCCAGGAAAGGCAAAGCAGAGCAAGGCAAAGCGAAGCAGTGCAAACTCGTACAAGGAAAGTCCCAGCATTGCCAGGAAACGTAGAGCGAAGTAAGGAAAGCAGTTTGAGGCAAGGCAAAGCACTGCAGGCGTAGGAAAAGCAGAGCAGAGCAGAGAAAGTAAAACCAAGAGGTGCCAGGAATAAAAGCAGAGCAAGAGAAAGGAAAGCGTGGCCTGAAAAAGCATGGCCAGGAAAAGCAAAGCGCGGCGAGGAAAACCAAAGCAAAAAGGTCCAAAAATAAAACAAAGCAATGCAATGAATATGTATCTAAAGTAAAAAAAAAAAAAAAATAAAAAAAAAGGCAAAAAAGACAACAAGCAAAGCAGGGCCAGGAAAAGCAAAGTAAAGCGTGTCCAGGAAAGGCAAAGCGGTGCAAGGCAGAGCAAAGGAAAGGAAAGTAGCACAAGGAAAAGCAAAGCAGTGCCAGGAAATGTAGAGCAAAAGAAAGAAAGCAGTTTGAGGAGGCAAGGCAAAGCACAGCAGGGTTAGGAAAAGAAAGCAACGTAGAGAAGGAAAAGCAAAGCAGTGCCAGGAATACAAAGCAAAGCAAAACAAAGGAAAGCGTGGCCTGAAAAAGCATGGCCAGGAAAGGCAACGCAGAGCAAGGCAAAGCAAAGCAGTGCAAACTCGTACAAGGAAAGTCCCAGCAGTGCCAGGAAACGTAGAGCAAAGTAAAGAAAGCAGTTTGAGGCGAGGCAAAGCACAGCAGGGGTAGGAAAAGCAAAGCAGAGCAGAGAAGGTAAAGCAAAGCCGTGGCAGGAATACGAAGCGAAGCAAGACAAAGGAAAGCGTGGCCTGAAAAAGCGTGGTCAGGAAAGGCAACGCAGAGCAAGGCAAAGCAAAGCAGTGCAAACTCGTACAAGGAAAGTCCCAGTAGTGCCAGGAAACGTAGAGCAAAGTAAAGAAAGCAGTTTGAGGCGAGGCAAAGCAGAGCAGGGGTAGGAAAAGCAAAGCAGAGCAGAGAAAGTAAAACCAAGAGGTGCCAGGAATACGAAGCGAAGCAAGACAAAGGAAAGCATGGCCTGAAAAAGCATGGCCAGGAAAAGCAAAGCGCGGCCAGGAAAACCAAAGTAAAAAGGTCCAGAAATAAAACAAAGCAATGCAATGAATATATATCTAAAGTAAAAAAAAAAAAAAAAAAAAAAAGGCAAAAAAAAAAACAAGCAAAGCAGGGCCAGGAAAAGCAAAGTAAAGCGTGTCCAGGAAAGGCAAAGCAGTGCAAGGCAGAGCAAAGCAAAGTGAAGTAGCACAAGGAAAAGCAAAGCAGTGCCAGGAAAGACAGAGCAAACAAAGCAAAGCAAAGCAATCTGAGGCAAAGCAAAGCAAAGCAGGGGCAAGAAAAGCAGACCAAAGTAGAGAAGGAAAAGCAAAAGTGTGCCCGGAAGAGCAGAGCAAAGCAAAGCAGAGCAAGGAAAAAGAAAGAGAAGCGAAGCAAATGTAAGGAGCTGGCGGCCAGCCCTCCTGCCGGTTCCCAGTGTCTGCGGGGCAAAGACCGCAGGGCCCTCATGCCGGGTAGAGCTGGCGGCCAGACTCGGACGGTGGCTGTACCCTGCTCGCCCGCTCCCCGGCCTCCCTGACACCTCATAGTCCGCCGTGACAGTGGGCAAGAACCATGTCTTGCTTTACCTGGTTTTATCTTTATTTATTTATTTATTTATTTATTTATTTATTTATTGTTGCCTTCCATCCAATGTAGTTGTGGGAATCATGTAGTTACTGATCGTCGTTCAAAACCTCACCCAACACCGTCCCCAGACGGGCAGCAGTGGGGACCGCCTAGCGGCAGGCCACACGGCTGGGGCCACAGAACTGACCATGTCGGGTGGCCGGGCCCGCTGCCCCCACCCTCGAGTTGCAAGGGGACAGTGTCCGGGCTGCGGGGAGGCCCAGCTGTGTGTCTGAGGGTTTATGCGTTCCTAAATATACCGATAGCCTCATTGGCAAAATCGTCGGGACGGTCTGCAAAGGAAGCCTAGAGCAACACAGGAGAGCAGAGAGATGAAGAGGAAAGCCGAGCAAGGCAAAGCAAAGCAGTGCAAACTTGTACAAGGAAAGTCCCAGCAGTGCCAGGAAACGTAGAGCAAAGTAAAGAAAGCAGTTGGAGGCGAGGCAAAGCAGAGCAGGGGTAGGAAAAGCAAAGCAGAGCAGAGAAGGTAAAGCAAAGCCGTGGCAGGAATACAAAGCGAAGCAAAACAAAGGAAAGCATGGCCTGAAAAAGCATGGTCAGGAAAGGCAACGCAGAGCAAGGCAAAGCGAAGCAGTGCAAACTTGTACAAGGAAAGTCCCAGCAGTGCCAGGAAACGTAGAGCAAAGTAACGAAAGCAGTTTGAGGCGAGGCAAAGCACAGCAGGGGTAGGAAAAGCAAAGCAGAGCAGAGAAAGTAAAACCAAGAGGTGCCTGGAATAAAAAGCAGAGCAAAACAAAGGAAAGCGTGGCCGGAAAAAGCACGGCCAGGAAAGGCAACGCAGAGCAAGGCAAAGCAAAGCAGTGCAAACTCGTACAAGGAAAGTCCCAGCAGTGCCAGGAAACGTAGAGCAAAGTAAAGAAAGCAGTTTGAGGCGAGGCTAAGCAGAGCAGGGGTAGGAAAAGCAAAGCAGAGCAGAGAAGGTAAAGCAAAGCCGTGGCAGGAATACAAAGCGAAGCAAAACAAAGGAAAGCATGGCCTGAAAAAGCATGGTCAGGAAAGGCAACGCAGAGCAAGGCAAAGCGAAGCAGTGCAAACTCGTACAAGGAAAGTCCCAGCAGTGCCAGGAAACGTAGAGCAAAGTAAAGAAACCAGTTGGAGGCGAGGCAAAGCAGAGCAGGGGTAGGGAAAGCAAAGCAGAGCAGAGAAAGTAAAACCAAGAGGTGCCAGGAATACGAAGCGAAGCAAGACAAAGGAAAGCGTGGCCTGAAAAAGCAGGGCCAGGAAAAGCAAAGCGCGGCCAGGAAAACCAAAGTAAAAAGGTCCAAAAATAAAACAAAGCAATGCAATGAATATATATCTAAAGTAAAAAAAAAAAAAAAAAGGCAAAAAAAAACCAAGCAAAGCAGGGCCAGGAAAAGCAAAGTAAAGCGTGTCCAGGAAAGGCAAAGCGGTGCAAGGCAGAGCAAAGCAAAGTGAAGTAGCACAAGGAAAAGGAAAGCAGTGCCAGGAAATGTAGAGCAAAAGGAAGAAAGCAGTTTGAGGAAGCAAGGCAAAGCACAGCAGGGGTAGGAAAAGCAAAGCAGAGCAGAGAAGGTAAAGCAAAGCCGTGGCAGGAATACAAAGCAAAGCAAGACAAAGGAAAGCGTGGCCTGAAAAAGCAGAAGAAAACATGGCCAGTGGAGGCAAAGCAGAGCAAGGCAAAGCAAAGCAAAGCGAAGTAGCACGAGGAAAAGCAAAGCATTGCCAGGAAAGACAGAGCAAACAAAGCAAAGCAAAGCAATCTGAGGCAAAGCAAAGCAAAGCAGGGGCAAGAAAAGCAGAGCAAAGTAGAGAAGGAAAAGCAAAAGTGTGCCCGGAAGAGCAGAGCAGAGCAAAGCAAAGCAGAGCAAGGAAAAACAAAGAGAAGCGAAGCACATGTAAGGAGCTGGCGGCCAGCCCTCCTGCCGGTTCCCAGTGTCTGCGGGGCAAAGACCGCAGGGCCCTCATGCCGGGTAGAGCTTTCGGCCAGACTCGGATGGCTAAACAATATATAGGGGTGGCTGGCCGGGGTGGGGGGGCCGGCTGCTCGGGAATAGGCTGGGCATCGGTCAGCGGGTGGTGAGCAATTGCATTGTGCATCACTTGTTTTCTTACACATTATTATTGTTAATACTATTATCATTATCACTATTGTTATTATTATTGTTATTATTATATTCCTTATATTCCTTATATTTTTATATTCCTGTCTTAATAAACTGTCTTTATCTCAACTCACCGGCTTCACTTTCCCGTTTCTCTCCCCCATCCCAGAGAGGGAGGGGGGAGGGTGAGCGAACGGCTGTGTGGTGTTTAGCTGCCAGCCGGGTTAAACCACAACATGTCTGTACCCTGCTCGCCTGCTCCCCGGCCTCCCTGACACCTCATAGTCCGCCGTGACAGCGGGCAAGAACCATGTCTTGCTTTACCTGGTTTTATCTTTATTTATTTATTTATTTATTGATTGTTGCCTTCCATCCAATGTAGTTGTGGGAATCACGTAGTTACTGATCGTCGTTCAAAACCTCACCCAACGCCGTCCCCAGACGGGCAGCAGTGGGGACCGCCTAGCGGCAGGCCACACGGCTGGGGCCACAGAACTGACCATGTCGGGTGGCCGGGCCTGCTGCCCCCACCCTCGAGTTGCGAGGGGACAGTGTCCGGGCTGCGGGGAGGCCCAGCTGTGTGTCTGAGGGTTTATGCGTTCCGAAATATACCGATCGCCTCATCGGCAAAATCGTCGGGACGGTCTGCAAAGGAAGCCTAGCGCAGCACAGGAGAGCAGAGAAATGAAGAGGAAAGCCGAGCAAGGCAAAGCAAAGCAGTGCAAACTTGTACAAGGAAAGTCCCAGCAGTGCCAGGAAACGTAGAGCAGAGTAAAGAAAGCAGTTTGAGGCGAGGCTAAGCACAGCAGGGGTAGGAAAAGCAAAGCAGAGCAGAGAAGGTAAAGCAAAGCCGTGGCAGGAAAACAAAGCGAAGCAAGACAAGGGAAAGCATGGCCTGAAAAAGCATGGTCAGGAAAGGCAACGCAGAGCAAGGCAAAGCAAAGCAGTGCAAACTCGTACAAGGAAAGTCCCAGCAGTGCCAGGAAAGGTAGAGCAAACTAACGAAAGCAGTTTGAGGCGAGGCAAAGCACAGCAGGGGTAGGAAAAGCAAAGCAGAGCAGAGAAAGTAAAACCAAGAGGTGCCAGGAATACAAAGCAGAGCAAGACAAAGGAAAGCGTGGCCTGAAAAAGCAAAAGAAAGCATGCGCAGGGAAGGCAAAGCAGAGAAAGGGAAAGCAAGGCAGCACGAGGAAAACTAAAACAGTGTCAAAGAGGGAAGGCAAAGTAAAGCAAAACCAAACAAAGCACGGCCAGAAAAGCAGAGCAAGGCAAAGGAAAGCGAAGCAAAGTAGCACGAGGAAAAGCAAAGCATTGCCAGGAAAGACAAAGCAAACGAACCAAAGCAAAGCAATCTGAGGCAAAGCAAAGCAAAGCAGGGGCAGGAACAGCACAGGAAAGGAGAGAAGGAAAAGCAAAACTGTGCCCGGAAGAGCAGAGCAAAGCAAAGCAAAGCAAGGAGAAACAAAGAGAAGCGAAGCAAATGCAAGGAGCTGGCGGCCAGCCCTCCTGCCGGTTCCCGGCGTCTGCGGGGCAAAGACCGCAGGGCCCTCATGCCGGGTACGGTCGGCAGTGCAAAGGGAAGAAATGCGAGACGAAGGAAAGCCTCGGAAGGAAAAGAAAGCCTTATCAGGAAAAGCATAGTCAAGCAGGGTCAGGAAAAGCAACGCGTAGCAGTGGCGGGAGAAGCATATCGAAGCAAAACAGTGCTGTGAAAACGAAACGTGTAGTTGCTTAGCGTGGTGCAAAGTCGCTCCCCCCCAGCCCAACCCGCCCCAGGCGAATAGGGGCCGGTAGCCGGGCTACGGGGAGGCGGGTGTTCGAGAAGGCGAGCTCGCGGCCGCGGCCCCCGGTTGCCTCGGGCCGCCCGTCGCTCTGACGTCAGAGGCAAACGCCTGGCCGAGAACGGCGTCCGGGTCTACCCGGAAGCCGAAGGACGCATGCGCGCGCATGTCCAAAGGCGTCCGTCGGTCGGTCGGTCGGTCAAGCGATTCCCGAGTGGGTCCGCCCAGGCGAAAAGCACCGAAAAGTGCCGGAAAGGTGCGAAAAGGCCCGAAAAGGTCCGAAAAGGGCCGGAACGGCCCGTACGAAAAGCGAAGGAAGGCAGACCGACCGACGGCGTTCGGTCCCGGCCGGCGGGTCTGCCGGTGTCCTCCTGCGGTTGCCGGGTGTACCGCGTCCTCCTGTGGCCGCCTAGTCTCCCCGTGTCCTCCTGCGGCCGCCGGGTCTATGCGGTCGCCGTGTTTGCATAGCCCGTGGCGACCTGTAGGGGTCGCTGCAGCGGGGCCGGCCGCGAGAACGGCGTCGGGGTCTGCCCGGCACCGGCGGACGCGCGCGCGCACGTCCAAAGGCATCCGTCTGTCGGTCGGTCGCGCGGTTCCCGAGTGGGTCCGTCCACGCGAAAAGCACCGAATAGCGCCGGAAAGGGCCGAAAAGGTCCGAAAAGGTCCGAAAAGGGCCGGAACGGCCCGTACGAAAAGCGAAGGAAGGCAGACCGACCGACGGCGTTCGGTCCCGGCCGGCGGGTCTGCCGGTGTCCTCCTGCGGTCGCCGGGTGTGCCGCGTCCTCCTGTGGCCGCCTAGTCTCCCCGTGTTCTCCTGCGGCCGCCAGGTCTACCGGGCCCCCCCGCGCCCCCTCGCGGCCGCCTGACGTACCCGTGTCCTCTCGCGGCCGCCAGGTCTACCCGGCCGCGGTCGCCATGTTTGCGTAGCCCGTGGCGACCTGTAGGGGTCGCTGCAGCGGGGCCGGCCGCGAGAACGGCGTCGGGGTCTGCCCGGCACCGACGGGCGCGCGCGCGCGCGCGCGCGTCCGAAGGCATCCGTCTGTCGGTCGGTCGCGCGGTTCCCGAGTGGGTCCGTCCACGCGAAAAGCATCGAAAAGCGCCGGAAAGGTCCGAAAAGGCCCGAAAAGTTCCGAAAAGGGCCGGAACGGCCCGTGCGAAAAGCGAAGGAAGGCAGACCGACGGCGTTCGGTCCCGGCCGGCGGGTCTCCCCGTGTCCTCCCGCGGTCGGGAGGTGTACCGTGTCCCCCTGTGGCCGCCTGGTCTACCCGTGTCCTACCGAGGGCGCCCCGTCTGCCCGCCTGGAGGAGGTCGCTGACGGTCGGGCTGTGGGAACGGCGGCCACGTCTACCCTGACTCGGACGGGACTTGGCGGCGTGCCGTGGGGCTAGCGGTAGATGAGTAGGTC
>NC_089911.1:10128805-10216305 GCF_040182565.1 Anser cygnoides
CAAAGCAGAGCAAGGCAAAACAAAGCAAAGCAGCACAGGGGAAAAGCAAAGCGGTAGTTTTTGTCCTTTGGGGAATCGCGTGATGTCGCTTAGCGTCCTCGAAAACCTCACCCGACACCGTTCCCAGCCGAATAGCAGCAGCGGGACCCACCTGGAGGCTCGCGCTCGCCGGAGAGCGGCGGGGGATGCGGAACAGACGGTGCCGGGTGGCCAGCCCTCCCGCCCCCACCCTCCGGTTCCGAGGGGACAGTCGCCGGGCTACGGGGAGGCCAAGGTGCGCGTCGTCCGAGGGTTTATGCGTTCGTAAATACACACCGATCGACTCGTCGGCAAAATCGGCGGGACGGTCCGCAAAGGAAGCCTAGCGCAGCAAAGCAGAGCAGAGCGTTGCAGAGGAAAGCGGAGCGAGACAGAGCAAAGCCCCGCTAGGGGAAAGAAAGCGGAACGAAGAAAAGCAAAGTCAAGGAGGGCCAGGAAAAGCGAAACGAAGCAGGGGGCGAGAAAAACCAAAGCAAAGGAGGTCCAGGAAAAGAAAAGCGGCGTCCTGAACACAAAGTAAAGCCAAACAGAGCAAAGCAGGGCCGGGAAAAGCAAAACAAAGAAGGGCGAGAGAAACCCAAGCAAAGGAGGTCCAGGAAAAGAAAAGCGGCGTCATGAATACGAAATAAAGCCAAACAAAGCAAGGCAGGGCCGGGAAAAGCAAAACAAAGAAGGGCGAGAAAAACCCAAGCAAAGGAGGTCCGCGAAAAGCAAAGAGGTGCCGGGAACGCAAAGCAAAGCAAAGCAGGTCCAGGGAAAGCTAAACAAAGAGGGACAGAGAAAAAAAAAAAAAAAATGCAGGGCCAAGGAAAGCAAGGCGATGCGGTGAATACAAAGCAGAGCAAAACAAAACAAAGCACGGCAAGGAAAAGCAAAGCAGACCAAGGCAAAGCAAAGTAGCGCGAGGAAAAGCAAAGCAGGGCCAGGAAAGGCAAAGCAAAGGACTTTGAGGCGAGGCGAAGCACAGCAGCGGTAGGAGAAGCAAAGCAAAGCAGAGAAGAAAAAGCAAAGCTGCGCCAGGAATACGAAGCAAAGCTAAGCAAAGGAAAGCGTGGCCGGAAGAAGCAAAACGTAGCAGGGCCAGGGAAGGCAAAGCAGAGCAAGGCAAAGCAAAGCAAACCCTGCGAGGAAAAAGAAAGCCTTATCGGGCAAAGAAAAGTCAGGCAGGGCCAAGTAAAAACAAAGCAAAGCAGGGCACAAAGCAAAGAAAAACAGTGCTGTGAATACGAAACGTGTAGTTCCTTAGTGTCGTTCGAAATCGCAGCCCCCACCCGCCCCAGACGAATAGGAAGGGGCCCGTTGCCGGGTTACGGGGAGGCGGGCGTTCAAGAAGGCGAGGGTGTGGCAGCGGCCCCCGGTTGCTTCCGGCCGCCGGCCGCTCTGACATAAGAGGCTCCCGCTCGGTCACGAGCAGCTCGCCACCTGTGCGACTCGGTGTGGCTGGCTGCCCGGCCGGTTTGCTTTAGCTTTTTATCGTTATATAAACGATCGATAGATATTTAATATTACATATACTACTTAAAAGTTATTACAAAAGAAAGTACTAAATAAGAGTAAATATATATATAACGAAAACATAATAAAAAGAGTAGTAGTAATAATAATCGTTGTCAGTTTCCCCCTTTACTTTTACGAATCGAGTAGTTACTTAGCGTCGTTCGCAACCCCCACCCTCCCCAGACGAATAGCAACGGGGCCCACCTGGCGGCTCGCCGGACAGCGGGGGCCACAGAATAGACCCGGCCCGGTGGCCAGATCCCTGTCCCCTCGTCCGCCAGTTCCGAGGGGACAGTCGCCGAGGTGGGGGGAGGTCAAGGTGTGCGTCTGAGGGTTTACGTGTTTCTAAATACACCGATCGACTCGTCGGCAAAATCGGTGGGACGGTCTGCAAAAGAAGCCTAGAGCAGCAAAGCAGAGCAGAGCAGAGCAATGCGGAGGAAAGCAGAGCAAGGCAAAGCAAAGCCCCGCTAGGGAAAAGAAAGTGGCATAAGAAAAAGCAAAGCACGGCCAGAAAAAACAAAGGAAAAAGGGTAAAAAAAAAAAAAAAAAACAAAAAACAAAAAACAAACAAACAAACAAAAAAAAACAAAGCAAAGTAGGGCCAGAAAAAGCAAAGCAAAGCATGGCCAGGAAAGGCAAAGCAGAGCAAAGCAGCACAAAGAAATACATAGCAGAGCCAGGAACACAAAGCAAAGCAAACAAAGGAAGGCATGGCCGGGGTGGGGGGGGGAGAAAAAAAAAAAAAATGAGGGCCAGGGAATGCAGAGCAAGGCAAAGCAAAGAGAGCAAAGCAGCACAAAGAAATGCATAGCAGAGCCAGGAACACAAAGCAAAGCAAAACAAAGGAAGGCATGGCCGGGGGGGGGGGGGGGGGGGGGGGGGGGGGAAAAGGGGGGGGGGGGGGGGGGGGAGAAGGGGGGGGGGGGGCGAAGAAAGAAAAAAAAAAAGAGGGCCAGGGAATGCAAAGCACAGCAATGCAAAACAAAGCAAAGCAGCACAAGACAAAGCAAAGCACTGTCTGGAATTCAAGGCAAAGTGAAGCAAAGTAAAACAAAGCAGGGCCAGAAAAGGAAAGAAAAGCAGGGGTAAGAAAAGCAAAGCAAAGCATGGCCAGGAAAGGCAAATGACAGTAAGGCAAAGCAAAGCAGAGCAAAGTAGCACAAGGAAAAGCAAAGCAGGGCCAGGAAAGGCAAAGCAAAGGACTTTGAGGCGAGGCGAAGCACAGCAGGGGTAGGAGAAGCAAAGCAAAGCAGAGAAGAAAAAGCAAAGCGGCGCCAGGAATACGAAGCAAAGCTAAGCAAAGGAAAGCGTGGCCGGAAGAAGCAAAACGTAGCAGGGCCAGGGAAGGCAAAGCAGAGCAAGGCAAAGCAAAGCAAACCCTGCAAGGAAAAAGAAAGCCTTATCGGGCAAAGAAAAGTCAAGCAGGGCCAGGAAAAGCAAAAGGAATCGGGGTCAGTAAAAACAAAGCAAAGCAGGGCCAGGAAATCAAAACAAAGAAGGGCGAGAAAAACCCAAGCAAAGGAGGTCCAGGAAAAGAAAAGAGGCGTCATGAATACGAAATAAAGCCAAACAAAGCAAGGCAGGGCCGGGAAAAGCAAAACAAAGAAGGGCGAGAAAAACCCAAGCAAAGGAGGTCCGCGAAAAGCAAAGAGGTGCCGGGAACGCAAAGCAAAGCAAAGCAGGTCCAGGGAAAGCTAAACAAAGAGGGACAGAGAAAAAAAAAAATAAAAAAAAAATGCAGGGCCAAGGAAAGCAAGGCGATGCGGTGAATACAAAGCAGAGCAAAACAAAACAAAGCACGGCAAGGAAAAGCAAAGCAGACCAAGGCAAAGCAAAGTAGCACGAGGAAAAGCAAAGCAGGGCCAGGAAAGGCAAAGCAAAGGACTTTGAGGCGAGGCGAAGCACAGCAGCGGTAGGAGAAGCAAAGCAAAGCAGAGAAGAAAAAGCAAAGCGGCGCCAGGAATACGAAGCAAAGCTAAGCAAAGGAAAGCGTGGCCGGAAGAAGCAAAACGTAGCAGGGCCAGGGAAGGCAAAGCAGAGCAAGGCAAAGCAAAGCAAACCCTGCGAGGAAAAAGAAAGCCTTATCGGGCAAAGAAAAGTCAGGCAGGGCCAGAAAAGCAAAACGAATCGGGGTCAGTAAAAACAAAGCAAAACAGGGCCGGGAAAAACAAAGCGGTGCCACGAATGCAAAGCAAAGCAAAGCAGGGCCAGGAAAAGCAAAGCAAAGAAAAACAGTGCTGTGAATACGAAACGTGTAGTTCCTTAGTGTCGTTCGAAATCGCACCCCCCACCCGCCCCAGACGAATAGGGAGGGGCCCGTTGCCGGGTTACGGGGAGGCGGGCGTTCAAGAAGGCGAGGGTGTGGCAGCGGCCCCCGGTTGCTTCCGGCCGCCGGCCGCTCTGACATAAGAGGCTCCCGCTCGGTCACGAGCAGCTCGCCACCTGTGCGACTCGGTGTGGCTGGCTGCCCGGCCGGTTTGCTTTAGCTTTTTATCGTTACATAAACGATCCATAGATATATAATATTATATATACTACTTAAAAGTTATTACAAAAGAAAGTACTAAATAAGAGTAAATATATATATAACGAAAACATAATAAAAAGAGTAGTAGTAATAATAATAATAATCGTTGTCTGTTTCCCCCTTTACTTTTAGCAATCACGTAGTTACTTAGCGTCGTTCGCAACCCCCACCCTCCCCAGACGAATAGCAACGGGGCCCACCTGGCGGCTCGCCGGACAGCGGGGGCCACAGAATAGACCCGGCCCGGTGGCCAGATCCCTGTCCCCTCGTCCGCCAGTTCCGAGGGGACAGTCGCCGAGGTGGGGGGAGGTCAAGGTGTGCGTCTGAGGGTTTACGTGTTTCTAAATACACCGATCGACTCGTCGGCAAAATCGGTGGGACGGTCTGCAAAAGAAGCCTAGAGCAGCAAAGCAGAGCAGAGCAGAGCAATGCGGAGGAAAGCAGAGCAAGGCAAAGCAAAGCCCCGCTAGGGAAAAGAAAGTGGCATAAGGAAAAGCAAAGCACGGCCAGAAAAAACAAAGGAAAAAGGGTAAAAAAAAAAAAACCAAAAAGCAAAAAACAAACAAACAAACAAAAAAAACAAAGCAAAGTAGGGCCAGAAAAAGCAAAGCAAAGCATAGCCAGGAAAGGCAAAGCAGAGCAAAGCAGCACAAAGAAATACATAGCAGAGCCAGGAACACAAAGCAAAGCAAACAAAGGAAGGCATGGCCGGGGTGGGGGGGGGAGAAAAAAAAAAAAATGAGGGCCAGGGCAAGGCAAAGCAAAGCAGAGCGAAGCAGCACAAAGAAATGCATAGCAGAGCCAGGAACACAAAGCAAAGCAAAACAAAGGAAGGCATGGCCGGGGGGGGGGGGGGGGGGGGGGGGGGGAAGAAAGAAAAAAAAAAAGAGGGCCAGGGAATGCAAAGCACAGCAATGCAAAACAAAGCAAAGCAGCACAAGACAAAGCAAAGCACTGTCTGGAATTCAAGGCAAAGTGAAGCAAAGTAAAACAAAGCAGGGCCAGAAAAGGAAAGAAAAGCAGGGGTAAGAAAAGCAAAGCAAAGCATGGCCAGGAAAGGCAAATGACAGTAAGGCAAAGCAAAGCAGAGCAAAGTAGCACAAGGAAAAGCAAAGCAGGGCCAGGAAAGGCAAAGCAAAGGACTTTGAGGCGAGGCGAAGCACAGCAGGGGTAGGAGAAGCAAAGCAAAGCAGAGAAGAAAAAGCAAAGCGGCGCCAGGAATACGAAGCAAAGCTAAGCAAAGGAAAGCGTGGCCGGAAGAAGCAAAACGTAGCAGGGCCAGGGAAGGCAAAGCAGAGCAAGGCAAAGCAAAGCAAACCCTGCGAGGAAAAAGAAAGCCTTATCGGGCAAAGAAAAGTCAAGCAGGGCCAGGAAAAGCAAAACGAATCGGGGTCAGTAAAAACAAAGCAAAGCAGGGCCAGGAAATCAAAACAAAGAAGGGCGAGAAAAACCCAAGCAAAGGAGGTCCAGGAAAAGAAAAGAGGCGTCCTGAATACGAAATAAAGCCAAACAAAGCAAGGCAGGGCCGGGAAAAGCAAAACAAAGAAGGGCGAGAAAAACCCAAGCAAAGGAGGTCCGCGAAAAGCAAAGAGGTGCCGGGAACGCAAAGCAAAGCAAAGCAGGTCCAGGGAAAGCTAAACAAAGAGGGACAGAGAAAAAAAAAATAAAAAAAAAATGCAGGGCCAAGGAAAGCAAGGCGATGCGGTGAATACAAAGCAGAGCAAAACAAAACAAAGCACGGCAAGGAAAAGCAAAGCAGACCAAGGCAAAGCAAAGTAGCGCGAGGAAAAGCAAAGCAGGGCCAGGAAAGGCAAAGCAAAGGACTTTGAGGCGAGGCGAAGCACAGCAGGGGTAGGAGAAGCAAAGCAAAGCAGAGAAGAAAAAGCAAAGCGGCGCCAGGAATACGAAGCAAAGCTAAGCAAAGGAAAGCGTGGCCGGAAGAAGCAAAACGTAGCAGGGCCAGGGAAGGCAAAGCAGAGCAAGGCAAAGCAAAGCAAACCCTGCGAGGAAAAAGAAAGCCTTATCGGGCAAAGAAAAGTCAAGCAGGGCCAGGAAAAGCAAAACGAATCGGGGTCAGTAAAAACAAAGCAAAACAGGGCCGGGAAAAACAAAGCGGTGCCACGAATGCAAAGCAAAGCAAAGCAGGGCCAGGAAAAGCAAAGCAAAGAAAAACAGTGCTGTGAATACGAAACGTGTAGTTCCTTAGTGTCGTTCGAAATCGCACCCCCCACCCGCCCCAGACGAATAGGAAGGGGCCCGTTGCCAGGTTACGGGGAGGCGGGCGTTCAAGAAGGCGAGGGTGTGGCAGCGGCCCCCGGTTGCTTCCGGCCGCCGGCCGCTCTGACATAAGAGGCTCCCGCTCGGTCACGAGCAGCTCGCCACCTGTGCGACTCGGTGTGGCTGGCTGCCCGGCCGGTTTGCTTTAGCTTTTTATCGTTATATAAACGATCGATAGATATTTAATATTACATATACTACTTAAAAGTTATTACAAAAGAAAGTACTAAATAAGAGTAAATATATATATAACGAAAACATAATAAAAAGAGTAGTAGTAATAATAATCGTTGTCAGTTTCCCCCTTTACTTTTACGAATCGAGTAGTTACTTAGCGTCGTTCGCAACCCCCACCCTCCCCAGACGAATAGCAACGGGGCCCACCTGGCGGCTCGCCGGACAGCGGGGGCCACAGAATAGACCCGGCCCGGTGGCCAGATCCCTGTCCCCTCGTCCGCCAGTTCCGAGGGGACAGTCGCCGAGGTGGGGGGAGGTCAAGGTGTGCGTCTGAGGGTTTACGTGTTTCTAAATACACCGATCGACTCGTCGGCAAAATCGGTGGGACGGTCTGCAAAAGAAGCCTAGAGCAGCAAAGCAGAGCAGAGCAGAGCAATGCGGAGGAAAGCAGAGCAAGGCAAAGCAAAGCCCCGCTAGGGAAAAGAAAGTGGCATAAGAAAAAGCAAAGCACGGCCAGAAAAAACAAAGGAAAAAGGGCAAAAAAAAAAAAAACCAAAAAACAAAAAACAAACAAACAAACAAACAAAAACAAAGCAAAGTAGGGCCAGAAAAAGCAAAGCAAAGCATGGCCAGGAAAGGCAAAGCAGAGCAAAGCAGCACAAAGAAATACATAGCAGAGCCAGGAACACAAAGCAAAGCAAACAAAGGAAGGCATGGCCGGGGTGGGGTGGGGAGAAAAAAAAAAAAAAATGAGGGCCAGGGAATGCAGTGCAAGGCAAAGCAGAGCAAAGCAGCACAAAGAAATGCATAGCAGAGCCAGGAACACAAAGCAAAGCAAAACAAAGGAAGGCATGGCCGGGGGGGGGGGGGGGGGGGGGGGGGGGGAAAAGGGGGGGGGGGGCGGGGGGAGAAGGGGGGGGGGGGGGCGAAGAAAGAAAAAAAAAAAGAGGGCCAGGGAATGCAAAGCACAGCAATGCAAAACAAAGCAAAGCAGCACAAGACAAAGCAAAGCACTGTCTGGAATTCAAGGCAAAGTGAAGCAAAGTAAAACAAAGCAGGGCCAGAAAAGGAAAGAAAAGCAGGGGTAAGAAAAGCAAAGCAAAGCAGGGCCAGGAAAGGCAAATGACAGTAAGGCAAAGCAAAGCAGAGCAAAGTAGCACAAGGAAAAGCAAAGCAGGGCCAGGAAAGGCAAAGCAAAGGACTTTGAGGCGAGGCGAAGCACAGCAGGGGTAGGAGAAGCAAAGCAAAGCAGAGAAGAAAAAGCAAAGCGGCGCCAGGAATACGAAGCAAAGCTAAGCAAAGGAAAGCGTGGCCGGAAGAAGCAAAACGTAGCAGGGCCAGGGAAGGCAAAGCAGAGCAAGGCAAAGCAAAGCAAACCCTGCAAGGAAAAAGAAAGCCTTATCGGGCAAAGAAAAGTCAAGCAGGGCCAGGAAAAGCAAAAGGAATCGGGGTCAGTAAAAACAAAGCAAAGCAGGGCCAGGAAATCAAAACAAAGAAGGGCGAGAAAAACCCAAGCAAAGGAGGTCCAGGAAAAGAAAAGAGGCGTCATGAATACGAAATAAAGCCAAACAAAGCAAGGCAGGGCCGGGAAAAGCAAAACAAAGAAGGGCGAGAAAAACCCAAGCAAAGGAGGTCCAGGAAAAGAAAAGAGGTGCCGGGAACGCAAAACAAAGCAAAGCAGGTCCAGGGAAAGCTAAACAAAGAGGGACAGAGAAAAAAAAAAATAAAAAAAAAATGCAGGGCCAAGGAAAGCAAGGCGATGCGGTGAATACAAAGCAGAGCAAAACAAAACAAAGCACGGCAAGGAAAAGCAAAGCAGACCAAGGCAAAGCAAAGTAGCGCGAGGAAAAGCAAAGCAGGGCCAGGAAAGGCAAAGCAAAGGACTTTGAGGCGAGGCGAAGCACAGCAGGGGTAGGAGAAGCAAAGCAAAGCAGAGAAGAAAAAGCAAAGCGGCGCTAGGAATACGAAGCAAAGCTAAGCAAAGGAAAGCGTGGCCGGAAGAAGCAAAACGTAGCAGGGCCAGGGAAGGCAAAGCAGAGCAAGGCAAAGCAAAGCAAACCCTGCGAGGAAAAAGAAAGCCTTATCGGGCAAAGAAAAGTCAAGCAGGGCCAGGAAAAGCAAAAGGAATCGGGGTCAGTAAAAACAAAGCAAAACAGGGCCGGGAAAAACAAAGCGGTGCCACGAATGCAAAGCAAAGCAAAGCAGGGCCAGGAAAAGCAAAGCAAAGAAAAACAGTGCTATGAATACGAAACGTGTAGTTCCTTAGTGTCGTTCGAAATCGCACCCCCCACCCGCCCCAGACGAATAGGGAGGGGCCCGTTGCCGGGTTACGGGGAGGCGGGCGTTCAAGAAGGCGAGGGTGTGGCAGCGGCCCCCGGTTGCTTCCGGCCGCCGGCCGCTCTGACATAAGAGGCTCCCGCTCGGTCACGAGCAGCTCGCCACCTGTGCGACTCGGTGTGGCTGGCTGCCCGGCCGGTTTGCTTTAGCTTTTTATCGTTACATAAACGATCCATAGATATATAATATTATATATACTACTTAAGAGTTATTACAAAAGAAAGTACTAAATAAGAGTAAATATATATATAACGAAAACATAATAAAAAGAGTAGTAGTAATAATAATAATAATCGTTGTCTGTTTCCCCCTTTACTTTTAGGAATCACGTAGTTACTTAGCGTCGTTCGCAACCCCCACCCTCCCCAGACGAATAGCAACGGGGCCCACCTGGTGGCTCGCCGGACAGCGGGGGCCACAGAATAGACCCGGCCCGGTGGCCAGATCCCTGTCCCCTCGTCCGCCAGTTCCGAGGGGACAGTCGCCGAGGTGGGGGGAGGTCAAGGTGTGCGTCTGAGCGTTTACGTGTTTCTAAATACACCGATCGACTCGTCGGCAAAATCGGTGGGACGGTCTGCAAAAGGAGCCTAGAGCAGCAAAGCAGAGCAGAGCAGAGCAATGCGGAGGAAAGCAGAGCAAGGCAAAGCAAAGCCCCGCTAGGGAAAAGAAAGTGGCATAAGGAAAAGCAAAGCACGGCCAGAAAAAAACAAAGGAAAGAAGGTAAAAAAAAAAAAAACAAGAAAAAAAAAAACAACAAAGCAAAGCAGGGCCAGAAAAAGCAAAGCAAAGCATGGCCAGGAAAGGCAAAGCAGAGCAAGGCAAAGCAAAGCAGAGCAAAACAGCACAAAGAAATGCATAGCAGAGCCAGGAACACAAAGCAAAGCAAAACAAAGGAAAGCATGGCGGGGGGGGGGGGGCGGGGGGGGGGGGTTGGGGGGGGGGGGGAGGGGGAATTAAAACAAAAATGAGGGCCAGGGAATGCAAAGCACAGCAATGCAAAACAAAGCAAAGCAGCACAAGACAAAGCAAAGCACTGTCTGGAATTCAAGGCAAAGTGAAGCAAAGTAAAACAAAGCAGGGCCAGAAAAGGAAAGAAAAGCAGGGGTAAGAAAAGCAAAGCAAAGCATGGCCAGGAAAGGCAAATGACAGTAAGGCAAAGCAAAGCAGAGCAAAGTAGCACAAGCAAAAACAAAGCAGGGCCAGGAAAGGTAGAGCAAAGGAAAGAAAGAAATTGAGGCAAGGCGAAGCACAGCGGGGGTAGGAAAACAAAGCAACGTAGAGAAGGAAAAGAGAAGCAGTGCCAGGAATACAAAGCAAAGCTAAACAAAGGAAAGCGTGGCCTGAAAAAGCAAAAGAAAGCATGCGCAGGGAAGGCAAAGCAGAGAAAGGGAAAGCAAGGCAGCACGAGGAAAACTAAAACAGTGTCAAAGACGGAAGGCAAAGTAAAGCAAAACCAAACAAAGCACGGCCAGAAAAGCAGAGCAAGGCAAAGGAAAGCGAAGCAAAGTAGCACGAGGAAAAGCAAAGCATTGCCAGGAAAGACAAAGCAAACAAAGCAAAGCAAAGCAATCTGAGGCAAAGCAAAGCAAAGCAGGGGCAGGAACAGCAGAGGAAAGGAGAGAAGGAAAACCAAAAGTGTGCCCGGAAGAGCAGAGCAAAGCAAAGCAGAGCAAGGAAAAAGAAAGAGAAGCGAAGCAAATGGAAGGAGCTGGCGGCCAGCCCTCCTGCCGGTTCCCAGTGTCTGCGGGGCAAAGACCGCAGGGCCCTCATGCCGGGTAGAGCTGGCGGCCAGACTCGGACGGTGGCTGTACCCTGCTCGCCCGCTCCCCGGCCTCCCTGAACCCTCATAGTCCGCCGTGACAGCGGGCAAGAACCATGTCTTGCTTTACCTGATTTTTTTTTTTTTTTTTCCCCCTGCATTTATTTATTTATTTATTTATTCTTGCCTTCCATTAACTGTAGTTGTGGGAATCATGTAGTTACTGATCGTCGTTCAAAACCTCACCCAACACCGTCCCCAGACGGGGAGCAGTGGGGACCGCCTAGCGGCGGGCCACACGGCTGGGGCCACAGAACTGACCATGTCGGGTGGCCGGGCCTGCTGCCCCCACCCTCGAGTTGCGAGGGGACAGTGTCCGGGCTGCGGGGAGGCCCAGCTGTGTGTCTGAGGGTTTATGCGTTCCGAAATATACCGATAGCCTCATTGGCAAAATCGTCGGGACGGTCTGCAAAGGAAGCCTAGCGCAACACAGGACAGGAGAGCAATGAAGAGGAAAGCCGAGCAAGGCAAAGCAAAGCAGTGCAAACTTGTACAAGGAAAGTCCCAGCAGTGCCAGGAACCGTAGAGCAAAGTAACGAAAGCAGTTTGAGGCAAGGCAAAGCACAGCAGGGGTAGGAAAAGCAGAGCAGAGCAGAGAAAGTAAAACCAAGAGGTGCCAGGAATACGAAGCAAAGTAAGACAAAGGAAAGCGTGGCCTGAAAAAGCATGGCCAGGAAAGGCAACGCAGAGCAAGGCAAAGCAAAGCAGTGCAAACTCGTACAAGGAAAGTCCCAGCAGGGCCAGGAAACGTAGAGCAAACTAACGAAAGCAGTTTGAGGCAAGGCAAAGCACAGCAGGGGTAGGAAAAGCAAAGCAGAGCAGAGAAGGTAAAACCAAGAGGTGCCAGGAATACAAAGCGAAGCAAGACAAAGGAAAGCATGGCCCGAAAATGCAGGGTCAGGAAAAGCAAAGCGCGGCCAGGAAAACCAAAGTAAAAAGGTCCAGAAATAAAACAAAGCAATGAAATGAATATATATCTAAAGTAAAAAAAAAAAAAAAAAAAAAAAAAAAAAGGCAAAAAAAAAAAACAAGCAAAGCATGGCCAGGAAAAGCAAAGTAAAGCGTGTCCAGGAAAGGCAAAGCAGTGCAAGGCAGAGCAAAGCAAAGGAAAGTAGCACAAGGAAAAGCAAAGCAGTGCCAGGAAATGTAGAGCAAAAGAAAGAAAGCAGTTTGAGGAGGCAAGGCAAAGCACAGCAGGGGTAGGAAAAGCAGAGCAGAGCAGAGAAAGTAAAACCAAGAGGTGCCTGGAATAAAAAGCAAAGCAAAACAAAGGAAAGTGTGGCCGGAAAAAGCACGGCCAGGAAAGGCAACGCAGAGCAAGGCAAAGCAAAGCAGTGCAAACTCGTACAAGGAAAGTCCCAGCAGTGCCAGGAAACGTAGAGCAAAGTAAAGAAAGCAGTTTGAGGCGAGGCTAAGCACAGCAGGGGTACGAAAAGCAAAGCAGAGCAGAGAAGGTAAAGCAAAGCCGTGGCAGGAATACAAAGCGAAGCAAAACAAAGGAAAGCATGGCCTGAAAAAGCATGGTCAGGAAAAGCAAAGCGCGGCCAGGAAAACCAAAGTAAAAAGGTCCAGAAATAAAACAAAGCAATGCAATGAATATATATCTAAAGTAAAAAAAAAAAAAAAAAAAAAAAAAAAAAAAAAAAAAGGCAAAAAAAAAACCAAGCAAAGCAGGGCCAGGAAAAGCAAAGTAAAGCGTGTCCAGGAAAGGCAAAGCAGTGCAAGGCAGAGCAAAGCAAAGCGAAGTAGCACAAGGAAAAGCAAAGCAGTGCCAGGAAAGACAGAGCAAACAAAGCAAAGCAAAGCAATCTGAGGCAAAGCAAAGCAAAGCAGGGGCAAGAAAAGCAGAGCAAAGTAGAGAAGGAAAAGCAAAAGTGTGCCCGGAAGAGCAGAGCAAAGCAAAGCAGAGCAAGGAAAAACAAAGAGAAGCGAAGCAAATGGAAGGAGCTGGCGGCCAGCCCTCCTGCCGGTTCCCAGTGTCTGCGGGGCAAAGACCGCAGGGCCCTCATGCCGGGTAGAGCTGGCGGCCAGACTTGGACGGTGGCTGTACCCTGCTCGCCCGCTCCCCGGCCTCCCTGACACCTCATAGTCCGCCGTGACAGTGGGCAAGAACCATGTCTTGCTTTACCTGGTTTTATCTTTATTTATTTATTTATTTATTGATGCCTTCCATCCAATGTAGTTGTGGGAATCATGTAGTTACTGATCGTCGTTCAAAACCTCACCCAACACCGTCCCCAGACGAATAGCAGTGGGGACCGCCTAGCGGCAGGCCACACGGCTGGGGCCACAGAACTGACCATGTCGGGTGGCCGGGCCTGCTGCCCCCACCCTCGAGTTGCGAGGGGACAGTGTCCGGGCTGCGGGGAGGCCCAGCTGTGTGTCTGAGGGTTTATGCGTTCCGAAATATACCGATCGCCTCATCGGCAAAATCGTCGGGACGGTCTGCAAAGGAAGCCTAGCGCAGCACAGGAGAGCAGAGAAATGAAGAGGAAAGCCGAGCAAGGCAAAGCAAAGCAGTGCAAACTTGTACAAGGAAAGTCCCAGCAGGGCCAGGTAATGTAGAGCAAAGAAACGAAAGCAGTTTGAGGCAAGGCAAAGCACAGCAGGGGTAGGACAAGCAGAGCAGAGCAGAGAAAGTAAAACCAAGAGGTGCCAGGAATACGAAGCAAAGCAAAACAAAGGAAAGCGTGGCCCGAAAAAGCATGGCCAGGAAAGGCAACGCAGAGCAAGGCAAAGCAAAGCAGTGCAAACTCGTACAAGGAAAGTCCCAGCAGTGCCAGGAAACGTAGAGCAAAGTAAAGAAAGCAGTTTGAGGCGAGACAAAGCACAACAGGGGTAGGAAAAGCAAAGCAGAGCAGAGAAGGTAAAGCAAAGTCGTGGCAGGAATACGAAACAAAGCAAAACAAAGGAAAGCATGGCCTGAAAAAGCATGGCCAGGAAAAGCAAAGCGTGGCCAGGAAAACCAAAGCAAAAAGGTCCAAAAATAAAACAAAGCAATGCAATGAAAATGTATCTATACTAAAATAAAACAAACAAACAAACAAACAAAGAAAACAAAAAAACGCAAAAAAAAGACCAAGCAAAGCAGGGCCAGGAAAAGCAAAGAAAAGCGTGTCCAGGAAAGGCAAAGCGGTGCAAGGCAGAGCAGAGCAAAGGAAAGTAGCACAAGGAAAAGCAAAGCAGGGCCAGGAAATGTAGAGCAAAAGAAAGAAAGCAGTTTGAGGCGAGACAAAGCACAACAGGGGTAGGAAAAGCAAAGCAGAGCAGAAAAGGTAAAGCAAAGTCGTGGCAGGAATACGAAGCAAAGCAAAACAAAGGAAAGCATGGCCTGAAAAAGCATGGCCAGGAAAAGCAAAGCGTGGCCAGGAAAACCAAAGCAAAAAGGTCCAAAAATAAAACAAAGCAATGCAATGAAAATGTATCTATACTAAAATAAAACAAACAAACAAACAAACAAAGAAAACAAAAAAACGCAAAAAAAAGACCAAGCAAAGCAGGGCCAGGAAAAGCAAAGAAAAGCGTGTCCAGGAAAGGCAAAGCGGTGCAAGGCAGAGCAAAGCAAAGGAAAGTAGCACAGGGAAAAGCAAAGCAGGGCCAGGAAATGTAGAGCAAAAGAAAGAAAGCAGTTTGAGGAGGCAAGGCAAAGCACAGCAGGGGTAGGAAAAACAGAGCAGAGCAGAGAAAGTAAAACCAAGAGGTGCCTGGAATAAAAAGCAAAGCAAAACAAAGGAAAGCGTGGCCTGAAAAAGCACGGACAGGAAAGGCAAAGCAGAGCAAGGCAAAGCAAAGCAGTGCAAACTCGTACAAGGAAAGTCCCAGCAGGGCCAGGAAAGGTAGAGCAAAGTAACGAAAGCAGTTGGAGGCAAGGCAAAGCAGAGCAGAGAAAGTAAAACCTAGAAGTGCCAGGAATACAAAGCGAAGCGAAGCAAGACAAAGGAAAGCGTGGCCTGAAAAAGCAAAAGAAAACACGGCCAGTGGAGGCAAAGCAGAGCAAGGCAAAGCAAAGCAGTGCAAACTCGTACAAGGAAAGTCCCAGCAGGGCCAGGAAAGGTAGAGCAAAGTAAAGAAAGCAGTTTGAGGCGAGGCAAAGCACAGCAGGGGTAGGAAAAGCAAAGCAGAGCAGAGAAGGTAAAACCAAGAGGCGCCAGGAATACGAAGCCAAGGAAAACAAAGGAAAGCATGGCCTGAAAAAGCATGGCCAGGAAAGGCAACGCAGAGCAAGGCAAAGCAAAGCAGTGCAAACTCGTACAAGGAAAGTCCCAGCAGTGCTAGGAAAGGTAGAGCAAACTAACGAAAGCAGTTTGAGGCGAGGCAAAGCACAGCAGGGGTAGGAAAAGCAAAGCAGAGCAGAGAAGGTAAAGCAAAGCCGTGGCAGGAATACAAAGCAAAGCAAAACAAAGGAAAGCGTGGCCTGAAAAAGCAAAAGAAAGCATGGCCAGTGGAGGCAAACTAGAGCAAGGCAAAGCAAAGCAAAGCAAAGCGAAGTAGCACGAGGAAAAGCATAACATTGCCAGGAAAGACAAAGCAAACAAAGCAAAGCAAAGCAATCTGAGGCAAAGCAAAGCAAAGCAGGGGCAGGAACAGCAGAGCAAAGTAGAGAAGGAAAAGCAAAAGTGTGCCCGGAAGAGCAGAGCAGAGCAAAGCAAAGCAGAGCAAGGAAAAACAAAGAGAAGCGAAGCACATGTAAGGAGCTGGCGGCCAGCCCTCCTGCCGGTTCCCAGTGTCTGCGGGGCAAAGACCGCAGGGCCCTCATGCCGGGTAGAGCTGGCGGCCAGACTCGGACGGTGGCTGTACCCTGCTCGCCCGCTCCCCGGCCTCCCTGACACCTCTTAGTCCGCCGTGACAGCGGGCAAGAACCATGTCTTGCTTTACCTGGTTTTATCTTTATTTATTTATTTATTTATTTATTTATTTATTTATTGTTGCCTTCCATCCAATGTAGTTGTGGGAATCATGTAGTTACTTACCGTCGTTGAAAACCTCACCCAACGCCGTCCCCAGACGAATAGCAGTGGGGCCCGCCTAGCGGCAGGCCACATGGCTGGGGCCACAGAACTGACCATGTCGGGTGGCCGGGCCTGCTGCCCCCACCCTCGAGTTGCGAGGGGACAGTGTCCGGGCTGCGGGGAGGCCCAGCTATGTGTCTGAGGGTTTATGCGTTCCTAAATATACCGATAGCCTCATTGGCAAAATCGTCGGGACAGTCTGCAAAGGAAGCCTAGAGCAACACAGGACAGCAGAGCAATGAAGAGGAAAGCAGAGCAAGGCAAAGCAAAGCAGTGCAAACTTGTACAAGGAAAGTCCCAGCAGTGCCAGGTAACGTAGAGCAAAGTAAAGAAAGCAGTTTGAGGCGAGGCAAAGCACAGCAGGGGTAGGAAAAGCAGAGCAGAGCAGAGAAAGTAAAACCAAGAGGTGTCAGGTATACGAAGCGAAGCAAGACAAAGGAAAGCGTGGCCTGAAAAAGCATGGCCAGGAAAGGCAAAGCAGAGCAAGGCAAAGCGAAGCAGTGCAAACTCGTACAAGGAAAGTCCCAGCAGGGCCAGGAAACGTAGAGCGAAGTAAGGAAAGCAGATTGAGGCAAGGCAAAGCACTGCAGGGGTAGGAAAAGCAGAGCAGAGCAGAGAAAGTAAAACCAAGAAGTGCCAGGAATAAAAGCAGAGCAAGACAAAGGAAAGCGTGGCCTGAAAAAGCATGGCCAGGAAAGGCAAAGCAGAGCAAGGCAAAGCAAAGCAGTGCAAACTCGTACAAGGAAAGTCCCAGCAGGGCCAGGAAACGTAGAGCAAAGTAAAGAAAGCAGTTTGAGGCGAGGCAAAGCACAGCAGGGGTAGGAAAAGCAAAGCAGAGCAGAGAAAGTAAAACCAAGAGGCGCCAGGAATACGAAGCAAAGTAAGACAAAGGAAAGCATGGCCTGAAAAAGCAGGGCCAGGAAAAGCAAAGCGCGGCCAGGAAAACCAAAGTAAAAAGGTCCAGAAATAAAACAAAGCAATGCAATGAATATATATCTAAAGTAAAAAAAAAAAAAAAAAAAAAGGCAAAAAAAAAAAGCAAAGCAGGGCCAGGAAAAGCAAAGTAAAGCGTGTCCAGGAAAGGCAAAGCAGTGCAAGGCAGAGCAAAGCAAAGTGAAGTAGCACAAGGAAAAGGAAAGCAGTGCCAGGAAATGTAGAGCAAAAGGAAGAAAGCAGTTTGAGGAAGCAAGGCAAAGCACAGCAGGGGTAGGAAAAGCAAAGCAGAGCAGAGAAGGTAAAGCAAAGCCGTGGCAGGAATACAAAGCAAAGCAAGACAAAGGAAAGTGTGGCCTGAAAAAGCAAAAGAAAACATGGCCAGTGGAGGCAAAGCAGAGCAAGGCAAAGCAAAGCAAAGCGAAGTAGCACGAGGAAAAGCAAAGCATTGCCAGGAAAGACAGAGCAAACAAAGCAAAGAAAAGCAATCTGAGGCAAAGCAAAGCAAAGCAGGGGCAAGAACAGCAGAGGAAAGTAGAGAAGGAAAAGCAAAAGTGTGCCCGGAAGAGCAGAGCAGAGCAAAGCAAAGCAGAGCAAGGAAAAACAAAGAGAAGCGAAGCAAATGTAAGGAGCTGGCGGCCAGCCCTCCTGCCGGTTCCCAGTGTCTGCGGGGCAAAGACCGCAGGGCCCTCATGCCGGGTAGAGCTGGCGGCCAGACTCGGATGGTGGCTGTACCCTGCTCGCCCGCTCCCCAGCCTCCCTGAACCCTCATAGTCCGCCGTGACAGCGGGCAAGAACCATGTCTTGCTTTACCTGATTTTTTTTTTTTTTTCCCCCCTGCATTTATTTATTTATTTATTTATTCTTGCCTTCCATCCAATGTAGTTGTGGGAATCATGTATTTACTGATCGTCGTTCAAAACCTCACCCAACACCGTCCCCAGACGGGGAGCAGTGGGGACCGCCTAGCGGTGGGCCACACGGCTGGGGCCACAGAACTGACCATGTCGGGTGGCCGGGCCTGCTGCCCCCACCCTCGAGTTGCGAGGGGACAGTGTCCGGGCTGCGGGGAGGCCCAGCTGTGTGTCTGAGGGTTTATGCGTTCCGAAATATACCGATCGCCTCATCGGCAAAATCGTCGGGACGGTCTGCAAAGGAAGCCTAGCGCAGCACAGGAGAGCAGAGCAATGAAGAGGAAAGCCGAGCAAGGCAAAGCAAAGCAGTGCAAACTTGTACAAGGAAAGTCCCAGCAGTGCCAGGAACCGTAGAGCAAAGTAACGAAAGCAGTTTGAGGCAAGGCAAAGCACAGCAGGGGTAGGACAAGCAGAGCAGAGCAGAGAAAGTAAAACCAAGAGGTGCCAGGAATACGAAGCAAAGCAAAACAAAGGAAAGCGTGGCCCGAAAAAGCATGGCCAGGAAAGGCAACGCAGAGCAAGGCAAAGCAAAGCAGTGCAAACTCGTACAAGGAAAGTCCCAGCAGTGCCAGGAAACGTAGAGCAAAGTAAAGAAAGCAGTTTGAGGCGAGACAAAGCACAACAGGGGTAGGAAAAGCAAAGCAGAGCAGAGAAGGTAAAGCAAAGTCGTGGCAGGAATACGAAACAAAGCAAAACAAAGGAAAGCATGGCCTGAAAAAGCATGGCCAGGAAAAGCAAAGCGTGGCCAGGAAAACCAAAGCAAAAAGGTCCAAAAATAAAACAAAGCAATGCAATGAAAATGTATCTATACTAAAATAAAACAAACAAACAAACAAACAAAGAAAACAAAAAAACGCAAAAAAAAGACCAAGCAAAGCAGGGCCAGGAAAAGCAAAGAAAAGCGTGTCCAGGAAAGGCAAAGCGGTGCAAGGCAGAGCAGAGCAAAGGAAAGTAGCACAAGGAAAAGCAAAGCAGGGCCAGGAAATGTAGAGCAAAAGAAAGAAAGCAGTTTGAGGCGAGACAAAGCACAACAGGGGTAGGAAAAGCAAAGCAGAGCAGAAAAGGTAAAGCAAAGTCGTGGCAGGAATACGAAGCAAAGCAAAACAAAGGAAAGCATGGCCTGAAAAAGCATGGCCAGGAAAAGCAAAGCGTGGCCAGGAAAACCAAAGCAAAAAGGTCCAAAAATAAAACAAAGCAATGCAATGAAAATGTATCTATACTAAAATAAAACAAACAAACAAACAAACAAAGAAAACAAAAAAACGCAAAAAAAAGACCAAGCAAAGCAGGGCCAGGAAAAGCAAAGAAAAGCGTGTCCAGGAAAGGCAAAGCGGTGCAAGGCAGAGCAAAGCAAAGGAAAGTAGCACAGGGAAAAGCAAAGCAGGGCCAGGAAATGTAGAGCAAAAGAAAGAAAGCAGTTTGAGGAGGCAAGGCAAAGCACAGCAGGGGTAGGAAAAACAGAGCAGAGCAGAGAAAGTAAAACCAAGAGGTGCCTGGAATAAAAAGCAAAGCAAAACAAAGGAAAGCGTGGCCTGAAAAAGCACGGACAGGAAAGGCAAAGCAGAGCAAGGCAAAGCAAAGCAGTGCAAACTCGTACAAGGAAAGTCCCAGCAGGGCCAGGAAAGGTAGAGCAAAGTAACGAAAGCAGTTGGAGGCAAGGCAAAGCAGAGCAGAGAAAGTAAAACCTAGAAGTGCCAGGAATACAAAGCGAAGCGAAGCAAGACAAAGGAAAGCGTGGCCTGAAAAAGCAAAAGAAAACACGGCCAGTGGAGGCAAAGCAGAGCAAGGCAAAGCAAAGCAGTGCAAACTCGTACAAGGAAAGTCCCAGCAGGGCCAGGAAAGGTAGAGCAAAGTAAAGAAAGCAGTTTGAGGCGAGGCAAAGCACAGCAGGGGTAGGAAAAGCAAAGCAGAGCAGAGAAGGTAAAACCAAGAGGCGCCAGGAATACGAAGCAAAGGAAAACAAAGGAAAGCATGGCCTGAAAAAGCATGGCCAGGAAAGGCAACGCAGAGCAAGGCAAAGCAAAGCAGTGCAAACTCGTACAAGGAAAGTCCCAGCAGTGCTAGGAAAGGTAGAGCAAACTAACGAAAGCAGTTTGAGGCGAGGCAAAGCACAGCAGGGGTAGGAAAAGCAAAGCAGAGCAGAGAAGGTAAAGCAAAGCCGTGGCAGGAATACAAAGCAAAGCAAAACAAAGGAAAGCGTGGCCTGAAAAAGCAAAAGAAAGCATGGCCAGTGGAGGCAAACTAGAGCAAGGCAAAGCAAAGCAAAGCAAAGCGAAGTAGCACGAGGAAAAGCATAACATTGCCAGGAAAGACAAAGCAAACAAAGCAAAGCAAAGCAATCTGAGGCAAAGCAAAGCAAAGCAGGGGCAGGAACAGCAGAGCAAAGTAGAGAAGGAAAAGCAAAAGTGTGCCCGGAAGAGCAGAGCAGAGCAAAGCAAAGCAGAGCAAGGAAAAACAAAGAGAAGCGAAGCACATGTAAGGAGCTGGCGGCCAGCCCTCCTGCCGGTTCCCAGTGTCTGCGGGGCAAAGACCGCAGGGCCCTCATGCCGGGTAGAGCTGGCGGCCAGACTCGGACGGTGGCTGTACCCTGCTCGCCCGCTCCCCGGCCTCCCTGACACCTCTTAGTCCGCCGTGACAGCGGGCAAGAACCATGTCTTGCTTTACCTGGTTTTATCTTTATTTATTTATTTATTTATTTATTTATTTATTTATTGTTGCCTTCCATCCAATGTAGTTGTGGGAATCATGTAGTTACTTACCGTCGTTGAAAACCTCACCCAACGCCGTCCCCAGACGAATAGCAGTGGGGCCCGCCTAGCGGCAGGCCACATGGCTGGGGCCACAGAACTGACCATGTCGGGTGGCCGGGCCTGCTGCCCCCACCCTCGAGTTGCGAGGGGACAGTGTCCGGGCTGCGGGGAGGCCCAGCTGTGTGTCTGAGGGTTTATGCGTTCCTAAATATACCGATCGCCTCCTCGGCAAAATCGTCGGGACGGTCTGCAAAGGAAGCCTAGCGCAGCACAGGAGAGCAGAGAAATGAAGAGGAAAGCCGAGCAAGGCAAAGCAAAGCAGTGCAAACTCGTACAAGGAAAGTCCCAGCAGTGCCAGGAAACGTAGAGCAGAGTAAAGAGAGCAGTTTGAGGCGAGGCAAAGCACAGCAGGGGTAGGAAAAGCAAAGCAGAGCAGAGAAGGTAAAGCAAAGCCGTGGCAGGAAAACAAAGCGAAGCAAGACAAGGGAAAGCATGGCCTGAAAAAGCATGGTCAGGAAAGGCAACGCAGAGCAAGGCAAAGCAAAGCGGTGCAAACTTGTACAAGGAAAGTCCCAGCAGTGCCAGGAAAGGTAGAGCAAAGTAAAGAAAGCAGTTTGAGGCAAGGCAAAGCACAGCAGGGGTAGGAAAAGCAAAGCAGAGCAGAGAAAGTAAAACCAAGAAGTGCCAGGAATAAAAGCAGAGCAAGACAAAGGAAAGCGTGGCCTGAAAAAGCATGTCCCGGAAAGGCAAAGCAGAGCAAGGCAAAGCAAAGCAGAGCAAAACAGCACAAAGAAATGCATAGCAGAGCCAGGAACACAAAGCAAAGCAAGACAAAGGAAAGCATGGCCCGAAAATGCAGGGTCAGGAAAAGCAAAGCGCGGCCAGGAAAACCAAAGTAAAAAGGTCCAGAAATAAAACAAAGCAATGCAATGAATATATATCTAAAGTAAAAAAAAAAAAAAAAAAAAAAAAGGGCAAAAAAAAAAACAAGCAAAGCATGGCCAGGAAAAGCAAAGTAAAGCGTGTCCAGGAAAGGCAAAGCAGTGCAAGGCAGAGCAAAGGAAAGGAAAGTAGCACAAGGAAAAGCAAAGCAGTGCCAGGAAATGTAGAGCAAAAGAAAGAAAGCAGTTTGAGGAGGCAAGGCAAAGCACAGCAGGGGTAGGAAAAGCAGAGCAGAGCAGAGAAAGTAAAACCAAGAGGTGCCTGGAATAAAAAGCAAAGCAAAACAAAGGAAAGCGTGGCCGGAAAAAGCACGGCCAGGAAAGGCAACGCAGAGCAAGGCAAAGCAAAGCAGTGCAAACTCGTACAAGGAAAGTCCCAGCAGTGCCAGGAAACGTAGAGCAAAGTAAAGAAAGCAGTTTGAGGCGAGGCTAAGCAGAGCAGGGGTAGGAAAAGCAAAGCAGAGCAGAGAAGGTAAAGCAAAGCCGTGGCAGGAATACGAAGCGAAGCAAAACAAAGGAAAGCATGGCCTGAAAAAGCATGGTCAGGAAAGGCAACGCAGAGCAAGGCAAAGCGAAGCAGTGCAAACTCGTACAAGGAAAGTCCCAGCAGTGCCAGGAAACGTAGAGCAAAGTAAAGAAACCAGTTGGAGGCGAGGCAAAGCAGAGCAGGGGTAGGAAAAGCAAAGCAGAGCAGAGAAAGTAAAACCAAGAGGTGCCAGGAATACAAAGCAGAGCAAGACAAAGGAAAGCGTGGCCTGAAAAAGCGTGGCCAGGAAAGGCAAAGCAGAGCAAGGCAAAGCGAAGCAGTGCAAACTCGTACAAGGAAAGTCCCAGCATTGCCAGGAAACGTAGAGCGAAGTAAGGAAAGCAGTTTGAGGCAAGGCAAAGCACTGCAGGCGTAGGAAAAGCAGAGCAGAGCAGAGAAAGTAAAACCAAGAGGTGCCAGGAATAAAAGCAGAGCAAGAGAAAGGAAAGCGTGGCCTGAAAAAGCATGGCCAGGAAAAGCAAATCGCGGCGAGGAAAACCAAAGCAAAAAGGTCCAAAAATAAAACAAAGCAATGCAATGAATATGTATCTAAAGTAAAAAAAAATAAAAAATAAAAAAAAAGGCAAAAAAGACAACAAGCAAAGCAGGGCCAGGAAAGGCAAAGCAAAGGACTTTGAGGCGAGGCGAAGCACAGCAGGGGTAGGAGAAGCAAAGCAAAGCAGAGAAGAAAAAGCAAAGCTGCGCCAGGAATACGAAGCAAAGCTAAGCAAAGGAAAGCGTGGCCGGAAGAAGCAAAACGTAGCAGGGCCAGGGAAGGCAAAGCAGAGCAAGGCAAAGCAAAGCAAACCCTGCGAGGAAAAAGAAAGCCTTATCGGGCAAAGAAAAGTCAAGCAGGGCCAGGAAAAGCAAAGCAAAGAAAAACAGTGCTGTGAATACGAAACGTGTAGTTCCTTAGTGTCGTCCGAAATCGCAGCCCCCACCCGCCCCAGACGAATAGGAAGGGGCCCGTTGCCGGGTTACGGGGAGGCGGGCGTTCAAGAAGGCGAGGGTGTGGCAGCGGCCCCCGGTTGCTTCCGGCCGCCGGTCGCTCTGACATAAGAGGCTCCCGCTCGGTCACGAGCAGCTCGCCACCTGTGCGACTCGGTGTGGCTGGCTGCCCGGCCGGTTTGCTTTAGCTTTTTATCGTTACATAAACGATCGATAGATATTTAATATTACATATACTACTTAAAAGTTATTACAAAAGAAAGTACTAAATAAGAGTAAATATATATATAACGAAAACATAATAAAAACAGTAGTAGTAATAATAATAATAATCGTTGTCAGTTTCCCCCTTTACTTTTAGCAATCACGTAGTTACTTAGCGTCGTTCGCAACCCCCACCCTCCCCAGACGAATAGCAACGGGGCCCACCTGGCGGCTCGCCGGACAGCGGGGGCCACAGAGTAGACCCGGCCCGGTGGCCAGATCCCTGTCCCCTCGTCCGCCAGTTCCGAGGGGACAGTCGCCGAGGTGGGGGGAGGTCAAGGTGTGCGTCTGAGAGTTTACGTGTTCCTAAATACACCGATCGACTCGTCGGCAAAATCGGTGGGACGGTCTGCAAAAGAAGCCTAGCGCAGCAAAGCAGAGCAGAGCAGAGCAATGCGGAGGAAAGCAGAGCAAGGCAAAGCAAAGCCCCGCTAGGGAAAAGAAAGTGGCATAAGGAAAAGCAAAGCACGGCCAGAAAAAAACAAAGGAAAGAAGGTAAAAAAAAAAAAAAAAAACAAGAAAAAAAAAAACAACAAAGCAAAGCAGGGCCAGAAAAAGCAAAGCAAAGCATGGCCAGGAAAGGCAAAGCAGAGCAAGGCAAAGCAAAGCAGAGCAAAAGAGCACAAAGAAATGCATAGCAGAGCCAGGAACACAAAGCAAAGCAAAACAAAGGAAAGCATGGCCGGGGGGGGGGGGGGGGGGGCGGTGGGGGGGGGGGTTGGGGGGGGGGGGGAGGGGGAAGAAAAACAAAAATGAGGGCCAGGGAATGCAAAGCACAGCAATGCAAAACAAAGCAAAGCAGCACAAGACAAAGCAAAGCACTGTCTGGAATTCAAGGCAAAGTGAAGCAAAGTAAAACAAAGCAGGGCCAGAAAAGGAAAGAAAAGCAGGGGTAAGAAAAGCAAAGCAAAGCATGGCCAGGAAAGGCAAATGACAGTAAGGCAAAGCAAAGCAGAGCAAAGTAGCACAAGCAAAAACAAAGCAGGGCCAGGAAAGGTAGAGCAAAGGAAAGAAAGAAATTGAGGCAAGGCGAAGCACAGCGGGGGTAGGAAAACAAAGCAACGTAGAGAAGGAAAAGAGAAGCAGTGCCAGGAATACAAAGCAAAGCTAAACAAAGGAAAGCGTGGCCTGAAAAAGCAAAAGAAAGCATGCGCAGGGAAGGCAAAGCAGAGAAAGGGCAAGCAAGGCAGCACGAGGAAAACTAAAACAGTGTCAAAGAGGGAAGGCAAAGTAAAGCAAAACCAAACAAAGCACGGCCAGAAAAGCAGAGCAAGGCAAAGGAAAGCGAAGCAAAGTAGCACGAGGAAAAGCAAAGCATTGCCAGGAAAGACAAAGCAAACAAAGCAAAGAAAAGCAATCTGAGGCAAAGCAAAGCAAAGCAGGGGCAAGAACAGCAGAGGAAAGGAGAGAAGGAAAAGCAAAAGTGTGCCCGGAAGAGCAGAGCAAAGCAAAGCAGAGCAAGGAAAAAGAAAGAGAAGCGAAGCAAATGTAAGGAGCTGGCGGCCAGCCCTCCTGCCGGTTCCCAGTGTCTGCGGGGCAAAGACCGCAGGGCCCTCATGCCGGGTAGAGCTGGCGGCCAGACTCGGACGGTGGCTGTACCCTGCTCGCCCGCTCCCCGGCCTCCCTGAAGCCTCATAGTCCGCCGTGACAGCGGGCAAGAACCATGTCTTGCTTTACCTGGTTTTTTTTTTTTTTTTCCCTGCATTTATTTATTTATTTATTCTTGCCTTCCATCCACTGTAGTTGTGGGAATCATGTATTTACTGATCGTCGTTCAAAACCTCACCCAACACCGTCCCCAGACGGGGAGCAGTGGGGACCGCCTAGCGGCAGGCCACACGGCTGGGGCCACAGGACTGACCATGTCGGGTGGCCGGGCCTGCTGCCCCCACCCTCGAGTTGCGAGGGGACAGTGTCCGGGCTGCGGGGAGGCCCAGCTGTGTGTCTGAGGGTTTATGCGTTCCTAAATATACTGATAGCCTCATTGGCAAAATTGGCGGGACAGTCTGCAAAGGAAGCCTAGCGCAACACAGGACAGCAGAGAAATGAAGAGGAAAGCCGAGCAAGGCAAAGCAAAGCAGTGCAAACTCGTACAAGGAAAGTCCCAGCCTTGCCAGGAAACGTAGAGCAAAGTAACGAAAGCAGTTTGAGGAGGCAAGGCAAAGCACAGCAGGGGTAGGAAAAGCAAAGCAGAGCAGAGAAGGTAAAGCAAAGCCGTGGCAGGAATACAAAGCAAAGCAAAACAAAGGAAAGCGTGGCCTGAAAAAGCAAAAGAAAACATGGCCATTGGAGGTAAACTAGAGCAAGGCAAAGCAAAGCAAAGCAAAGCGAAGTAGCACGAGGAAAAGCAAAGCATTGCCAGGAAAGACAAAGCAAACAAAGCAAAGCAAAGCAATCTGAGGCAAAGCAGAGCAAAGCAGGGGCAGGAACAGCAGAGGAAAGTAGAGAAGGAAAAGCAAAAGTGTGCCCGGAAGAGCAGAGCAGAGCAGAGCAAAGCAGAGCAAGGAAAAAGAAAGAGAAGCGAAGCAAATGGAAGGAGCTGGCGGCCAGCCCTCCTGCCGGTTCCCAGTGTCTGCGGGGCAAAGACCGCAGGGCCCTCATGCCGGGTAGAGCTGGCGGCCAGACTTGGACGGTGGCTGTACCCTGCTCGCCCGCTCCCCGGCCTCCCTGACACCTCATAGTCCGCCGTGACAGCGGGCAAGAACCATGTCTTGCTTTACCTGGTTTTATCTTTATTTATTTATTTATTTATTGATTTATTGTTGCCTTCCATCCAATGTAGTTGTGGGAATCATGTAGTTACTTACCGTCGTTGAAAACCTCACCCAACGCCGTCCCCAGACGAATAGCAGTGGGGCCCGCCTAGCGGCAGGCCACACGGCTGGGGCCACAGAACTGACCATGTCGGGTGGCCGGGCCTGGTGCCCCCACCCTCGAGTTGCGAGGGGACAGTGTCCGGGCTGCGGGGAGGCCCAGCTGTGTGTCTGAGGGTTTATGCGTTCCTAAATATACCGATCGCCTCATCGGCAAAATCGTCGGGACGGTCTGCAAAGGAAGCCTAGCGCAGCACAGGAGAGCAGAGAAATGAAGAGGAAAGCCGAGCAAGGCAAAGCAAAGCAGTGCAAACTGGTACAAGGAATGTCCCAGCAGTGCCAGGAACCGTAGAGCAAAGTAAAGAAAGCAGTTTGAGGCGAGGCAAAGCACAGCAGGGGTAGGAAAAGCAAAGCAGAGCAGAGAAAGTAAAACCAAGATGTGCCAGGAATAAAAGCAGAGCAAGACAAAGGAAAGGGTGGCCTGAAAAAGCATGGCCAGGAGAAGCAAAGCGCGGTGAGGAAAACCAAAGCCAAAAGGTCCAAAAATAAAACAAAGCAATGCAATGAATATGTATCTAAAGTAAAAAAAAAAAATAAAAAATAAAAAAAAAAAGGCAAAAAAAACCAACAAGCAAAGCAGGGCCAGGAAAAGCAAAGTAAAGCGTGTCCAGGAAAGGCAAAGCAGTGCAAGGCAGAGCAAAGGAAAGGAAAGTAGCACAAGGAAAAGCAAAGCAGTGCCAGGAAATGTAGAGCAAAAGAAAGAAAGCAGTTTGAGGAGGCAAGGCAAAGCACAGCAGGGGTAGGAAAAGAAAGCAACGTAGAGAAGGAAAAGGAAAGCAGTGCCAGGAATACAAAGCAAAGCAAAACAAAGGAAAGCATGGCCTGAAAAAGCATGGCCAGGAAAGGCAAAGCAGAGCAAGGCAGAGCAAAGCAGTTCGAACTCTTACAAGGAAAGTCCCAGCAGTGCCAGGAAACGTAGAGCAAAGTAAAGAAAGCAGTTTGAGGCGAGGCAAAGCACAGCAGGGGTAGGAAAAGCAAAGCAGAGCAGAGAAGGTAAAACCAAGAGGTGCCAGGAATACGAAGCAAAGGAAAACAAAGGAAAGCATGGCCTGAAAAAGCATGGCCAGGAAAGGCAACGCAGAGCAAGGCAAAGCAAAGCAGTGCAAACTCGTACAAGGAAAGTCCCAGCAGTGCCAGGAAACGTAGAGCAAAGTAAAGAAAGCAGTTTGAGGCGAGGCAAAGCACAGCAGGGGTAGGAAAAGCAAAGCAGAGCAGAGAAAGTAAAACCAAGAGGTGACAGGCATACGAAGCAAAGGAAAACAAAGGAAAGCATGGCCTGAAAAAGCATGGCCAGGAAAGGCAACGCAGAGCAAGGCAAAGCAAAGCAGTGCAAACTCGTACAAGGAAAGTCCCAGCAGTGCCAGGAAAGGTAGAGCAAAGTAACAAAAGCAGTTTGAGGAGGCAAGGCAAAGCACAGCAGGGGTAGGAAAAGCAAAGCAGAGCAGAGAAGGTAAAACCAAGAGGTGCCAGGAATACGAAGCGAAGCAAAGCAAGACAAAAGAAAGCGTGGCCTGAAAAAGCAAAAGAAAACATGGCCAGTGGAGGCAAAGCAGAGCAAGGCAAAGCAAAGCAAAGCAAAGTAGCACGAGGAAAAGCAAAGCATTGCCAGGAAAGACAAAGCAAACAAAGCAAAGCAAAGCAATCTGAGGCAAAGCAGAGCAAAGCAGGGGCAAGAACAGCAGAGGAAAGTAGAGAAGGAAAAGCAAAAGTGTGCCCGGAAGAGCAGAGCAGAGCAAAGCAAAGCAGAGCAAGGAAAAAGAAAGAGAAGCGAAGCAAATGGAAGGAGCTGGCGGCCAGCCCTCCTGCCGGTTCCCAGTGTCTGCGGGGCAAAGACCGCAGGGCCCTCATGCCGGGTAGAGCTGGCGGCCAGACTCGGACGGTGGCTGTACCCTGCTCGCCCGCTCCCCGGCCTCCCTGAAGCCTCATAGTCCGCCGTGACAGCGGGCAAGAACCATGTCTTGCTTTACCTGGTTTTATCTTTATTTATTTATTTATTTATTTATTGATTGTTGCCTTCCATCCAATGTAGTTGTGGGAATCATGTAGTTACTGATCGTCGTTCAAAACCTCACCCAACACCGTCCCCAGACGGGGAGCAGTGGGGACCGCCTAGCGGCAGGCCACACGGCTGGGGCCACAGAACTGACCATGTCGGGTGGCCGGGCCTGCTGCCCCCACCCTCGAGTTGCGAGGGGACAGTGTCCGGGCTGCGGGGAGGCCCAGCTGTGTGTCTGAGGGTTTATGCGTTCCTAAATATACCGATAGCCTCATTGGCAAAATCGTCGGGACGGTCTGCAAAGGAAGCCTAGAGCAACACAGGACAGCAGAGCAATGAAGAGGAAAGCTGAGCAAGGCAAAGCAAAGCAGTGCAAACTTGTACAAGGAAAGTCCCAGCAGTGCCAGGAAACGTAGAGCAAAGTAAAGAAAGCAGTTGGAGGCGAGGCTAAGCAGAGCAGGGGTAGGAAAAGCAAAGCAGAGCAGAGTAGGTAAAACCAAGAAGCGCCAGGAATACGAAGCAAAGGAAAACAAAGGAAAGCATGGCCTGAAAAAGCATGGTCAGGAAAGGCAACGCAGAGCAAGGCAAAGCGAAGCAGTGCAAACTTGTACAAGGAAAGTCCCAGCAGTGCCAGGAAAGGTAGAGCAAAGTAACGAAAGCAGTTTGAGGCGAGGCAAAGCAGAGCAGGGGTAGGAAAAGCAAAGCAGAGCAGAGAAAGTAAAACCAAGAGGTGCCAGGAATACAAAGCGAAGCAAGACAAAGGAAAGCATGGCCCGAAAATGCAGGGTCAGGAAAAGCAAAGCGCGGCCAGGAAAACCAAAGTAAAAAGGTCCAGAAATAAAACAAAGCAATGCAATGAATATATATCTAAAGTAAAAAAAAAAAAAAAAAAAAAAAAGGGCAAAAAAAAAAACAAGCAAAGCATGGCCAGGAAAAGCAAAGTAAAGCGTGTCCAGGAAAGGCAAAGCAGTGCAAGGCAGAGCAAAGGAAAGGAAAGTAGCACAAGGAAAAGCAAAGCAGTGCCAGGAAATGTAGAGCAAAAGAAAGAAAGCAGTTTGAGGAGGCAAGGCAAAGCACAGCAGGGGTAGGAAAAGCAGAGCAGAGCAGAGAAAGTAAAACCAAGAGGTGCCTGGAATAAAAAGCAAAGCAAAACAAAGGAAAGCGTGGCCGGAAAAAGCACGGCCAGGAAAGGCAACGCAGAGCAAGGCAAAGCAAAGCAGTGCAAACTCGTACAAGGAAAGTCCCAGCAGTGCCAGGAAACGTAGAGCAAAGTAAAGAAAGCAGTTTGAGGCGAGGCTAAGCAGAGCAGGGGTAGGAAAAGCAAAGCAGAGCAGAGAAGGTAAAGCAAAGCCGTGGCAGGAATACGAAGCGAAGCAAAACAAAGGAAAGCATGGCCTGAAAAAGCATGGTCAGGAAAGGCAACGCAGAGCAAGGCAAAGCGAAGCAGTGCAAACTCGTACAAGGAAAGTCCCAGCAGTGCCAGGAAACGTAGAGCAAAGTAAAGAAACCAGTTGGAGGCGAGGCAAAGCAGAGCAGGGGTAGGAAAAGCAAAGCAGAGCAGAGAAAGTAAAACCAAGAGGTGCCAGGAATACAAAGCAGAGCAAGACAAAGGAAAGCGTGGCCTGAAAAAGCGTGGCCAGGAAAGGCAAAGCAGAGCAAGGCAAAGCGAAGCAGTGCAAACTCGTACAAGGAAAGTCCCAGCATTGCCAGGAAACGTAGAGCGAAGTAAGGAAAGCAGTTTGAGGCAAGGCAAAGCACTGCAGGCGTAGGAAAAGCAGAGCAGAGCAGAGAAAGTAAAACCAAGAGGTGCCAGGAATAAAAGCAGAGCAAGAGAAAGGAAAGCGTGGCCTGAAAAAGCATGGCCAGGAAAAGCAAATCGCGGCGAGGAAAACCAAAGCAAAAAGGTCCAAAAATAAAACAAAGCAATGCAATGAATATGTATCTAAAGTAAAAAAAAATAAAAAATAAAAAAAAAGGCAAAAAAGACAACAAGCAAAGCAGGGCCAGGAAAGGCAAAGCAAAGGACTTTGAGGCGAGGCGAAGCACAGCAGGGGTAGGAGAAGCAAAGCAAAGCAGAGAAGAAAAAGCAAAGCTGCGCCAGGAATACGAAGCAAAGCTAAGCAAAGGAAAGCGTGGCCGGAAGAAGCAAAACGTAGCAGGGCCAGGGAAGGCAAAGCAGAGCAAGGCAAAGCAAAGCAAACCCTGCGAGGAAAAAGAAAGCCTTATCGGGCAAAGAAAAGTCAAGCAGGGCCAGGAAAAGCAAAGCAAAGAAAAACAGTGCTGTGAATACGAAACGTGTAGTTCCTTAGTGTCGTCCGAAATCGCAGCCCCCACCCGCCCCAGACGAATAGGAAGGGGCCCGTTGCCGGGTTACGGGGAGGCGGGCGTTCAAGAAGGCGAGGGTGTGGCAGCGGCCCCCGGTTGCTTCCGGCCGCCGGTCGCTCTGACATAAGAGGCTCCCGCTCGGTCACGAGCAGCTCGCCACCTGTGCGACTCGGTGTGGCTGGCTGCCCGGCCGGTTTGCTTTAGCTTTTTATCGTTACATAAACGATCGATAGATATTTAATATTACATATACTACTTAAAAGTTATTACAAAAGAAAGTACTAAATAAGAGTAAATATATATATAACGAAAACATAATAAAAACAGTAGTAGTAATAATAATAATAATCGTTGTCAGTTTCCCCCTTTACTTTTAGCAATCACGTAGTTACTTAGCGTCGTTCGCAACCCCCACCCTCCCCAGACGAATAGCAACGGGGCCCACCTGGCGGCTCGCCGGACAGCGGGGGCCACAGAGTAGACCCGGCCCGGTGGCCAGATCCCTGTCCCCTCGTCCGCCAGTTCCGAGGGGACAGTCGCCGAGGTGGGGGGAGGTCAAGGTGTGCGTCTGAGAGTTTACGTGTTCCTAAATACACCGATCGACTCGTCGGCAAAATCGGTGGGACGGTCTGCAAAAGAAGCCTAGCGCAGCAAAGCAGAGCAGAGCAGAGCAATGCGGAGGAAAGCAGAGCAAGGCAAAGCAAAGCCCCGCTAGGGAAAAGAAAGTGGCATAAGGAAAAGCAAAGCACGGCCAGAAAAAAACAAAGGAAAGAAGGTAAAAAAAAAAAAAAAAAACAAGAAAAAAAAAAACAACAAAGCAAAGCAGGGCCAGAAAAAGCAAAGCAAAGCATGGCCAGGAAAGGCAAAGCAGAGCAAGGCAAAGCAAAGCAGAGCAAAAGAGCACAAAGAAATGCATAGCAGAGCCAGGAACACAAAGCAAAGCAAAACAAAGGAAAGCATGGCCGGGGGGGGGGGGGGGGGGGCGGTGGGGGGGGGGGTGGGGGGGGGGGGGGAGGGGGAAGAAAAACAAAAATGAGGGCCAGGGAATGCAAAGCACAGCAATGCAAAACAAAGCAAAGCAGCACAAGACAAAGCAAAGCACTGTCTGGAATTCAAGGCAAAGTGAAGCAAAGTAAAACAAAGCAGGGCCAGAAAAGGAAAGAAAAGCAGGGGTAAGAAAAGCAAAGCAAAGCATGGCCAGGAAAGGCAAATGACAGTAAGGCAAAGCAAAGCAGAGCAAAGTAGCACAAGCAAAAACAAAGCAGGGCCAGGAAAGGTAGAGCAAAGGAAAGAAAGAAATTGAGGCAAGGCGAAGCACAGCGGGGGTAGGAAAACAAAGCAACGTAGAGAAGGAAAAGAGAAGCAGTGCCAGGAATACAAAGCAAAGCTAAACAAAGGAAAGCGTGGCCTGAAAAAGCAAAAGAAAGCATGCGCAGGGAAGGCAAAGCAGAGAAAGGGCAAGCAAGGCAGCACGAGGAAAACTAAAACAGTGTCAAAGAGGGAAGGCAAAGTAAAGCAAAACCAAACAAAGCACGGCCAGAAAAGCAGAGCAAGGCAAAGGAAAGCGAAGCAAAGTAGCACGAGGAAAAGCAAAGCATTGCCAGGAAAGACAAAGCAAACAAAGCAAAGAAAAGCAATCTGAGGCAAAGCAAAGCAAAGCAGGGGCAAGAACAGCAGAGGAAAGGAGAGAAGGAAAAGCAAAAGTGTGCCCGGAAGAGCAGAGCAAAGCAAAGCAGAGCAAGGAAAAAGAAAGAGAAGCGAAGCAAATGTAAGGAGCTGGCGGCCAGCCCTCCTGCCGGTTCCCAGTGTCTGCGGGGCAAAGACCGCAGGGCCCTCATGCCGGGTAGAGCTGGCGGCCAGACTCGGACGGTGGCTGTACCCTGCTCGCCCGCTCCCCGGCCTCCCTGAAGCCTCATAGTCCGCCGTGACAGCGGGCAAGAACCATGTCTTGCTTTACCTGGTTTTTTTTTTTTTTTTCCCTGCATTTATTTATTTATTTATTCTTGCCTTCCATCCACTGTAGTTGTGGGAATCATGTATTTACTGATCGTCGTTCAAAACCTCACCCAACACCGTCCCCAGACGGGGAGCAGTGGGGACCGCCTAGCGGCAGGCCACACGGCTGGGGCCACAGGACTGACCATGTCGGGTGGCCGGGCCTGCTGCCCCCACCCTCGAGTTGCGAGGGGACAGTGTCCGGGCTGCGGGGAGGCCCAGCTGTGTGTCTGAGGGTTTATGCGTTCCTAAATATACTGATAGCCTCATTGGCAAAATTGGCGGGACAGTCTGCAAAGGAAGCCTAGCGCAACACAGGACAGCAGAGAAATGAAGAGGAAAGCCGAGCAAGGCAAAGCAAAGCAGTGCAAACTCGTACAAGGAAAGTCCCAGCCTTGCCAGGAAACGTAGAGCAAAGTAACGAAAGCAGTTTGAGGAGGCAAGGCAAAGCACAGCAGGGGTAGGAAAAGCAAAGCAGAGCAGAGAAGGTAAAGCAAAGCCGTGGCAGGAATACAAAGCAAAGCAAAACAAAGGAAAGCGTGGCCTGAAAAAGCAAAAGAAAACATGGCCATTGGAGGTAAACTAGAGCAAGGCAAAGCAAAGCAAAGCAAAGCGAAGTAGCACGAGGAAAAGCAAAGCATTGCCAGGAAAGACAAAGCAAACAAAGCAAAGCAAAGCAATCTGAGGCAAAGCAGAGCAAAGCAGGGGCAGGAACAGCAGAGGAAAGTAGAGAAGGAAAAGCAAAAGTGTGCCCGGAAGAGCAGAGCAGAGCAGAGCAAAGCAGAGCAAGGAAAAAGAAAGAGAAGCGAAGCAAATGGAAGGAGCTGGCGGCCAGCCCTCCTGCCGGTTCCCAGTGTCTGCGGGGCAAAGACCGCAGGGCCCTCATGCCGGGTAGAGCTGGCGGCCAGACTTGGACGGTGGCTGTACCCTGCTCGCCCGCTCCCCGGCCTCCCTGACACCTCATAGTCCGCCGTGACAGCGGGCAAGAACCATGTCTTGCTTTACCTGGTTTTATCTTTATTTATTTATTTATTTATTGATTTATTGTTGCCTTCCATCCAATGTAGTTGTGGGAATCATGTAGTTACTTACCGTCGTTGAAAACCTCACCCAACGCCGTCCCCAGACGAATAGCAGTGGGGCCCGCCTAGCGGCAGGCCACACGGCTGGGGCCACAGAACTGACCATGTCGGGTGGCCGGGCCTGGTGCCCCCACCCTCGAGTTGCGAGGGGACAGTGTCCGGGCTGCGGGGAGGCCCAGCTGTGTGTCTGAGGGTTTATGCGTTCCTAAATATACCGATCGCCTCATCGGCAAAATCGTCGGGACGGTCTGCAAAGGAAGCCTAGCGCAGCACAGGAGAGCAGAGAAATGAAGAGGAAAGCCGAGCAAGGCAAAGCAAAGCAGTGCAAACTGGTACAAGGAATGTCCCAGCAGTGCCAGGAACCGTAGAGCAAAGTAAAGAAAGCAGTTTGAGGCGAGGCAAAGCACAGCAGGGGTAGGAAAAGCAAAGCAGAGCAGAGAAAGTAAAACCAAGATGTGCCAGGAATAAAAGCAGAGCAAGACAAAGGAAAGGGTGGCCTGAAAAAGCATGGCCAGGAGAAGCAAAGCGCGGTGAGGAAAACCAAAGCCAAAAGGTCCAAAAATAAAACAAAGCAATGCAATGAATATGTATCTAAAGTAAAAAAAAAAAATAAAAAATAAAAAAAAAAAGGCAAAAAAAACCAACAAGCAAAGCAGGGCCAGGAAAAGCAAAGTAAAGCGTGTCCAGGAAAGGCAAAGCAGTGCAAGGCAGAGCAAAGGAAAGGAAAGTAGCACAAGGAAAAGCAAAGCAGTGCCAGGAAATGTAGAGCAAAAGAAAGAAAGCAGTTTGAGGAGGCAAGGCAAAGCACAGCAGGGGTAGGAAAAGAAAGCAACGTAGAGAAGGAAAAGGAAAGCAGTGCCAGGAATACAAAGCAAAGCAAAACAAAGGAAAGCATGGCCTGAAAAAGCATGGCCAGGAAAGGCAAAGCAGAGCAAGGCAGAGCAAAGCAGTTCGAACTCTTACAAGGAAAGTCCCAGCAGTGCCAGGAAACGTAGAGCAAAGTAAAGAAAGCAGTTTGAGGCGAGGCAAAGCACAGCAGGGGTAGGAAAAGCAAAGCAGAGCAGAGAAGGTAAAACCAAGAGGTGCCAGGAATACGAAGCAAAGGAAAACAAAGGAAAGCATGGCCTGAAAAAGCATGGCCAGGAAAGGCAACGCAGAGCAAGGCAAAGCAAAGCAGTGCAAACTCGTACAAGGAAAGTCCCAGCAGTGCCAGGAAACGTAGAGCAAAGTAAAGAAAGCAGTTTGAGGCGAGGCAAAGCACAGCAGGGGTAGGAAAAGCAAAGCAGAGCAGAGAAAGTAAAACCAAGAGGTGACAGGCATACGAAGCAAAGGAAAACAAAGGAAAGCATGGCCTGAAAAAGCATGGCCAGGAAAGGCAACGCAGAGCAAGGCAAAGCAAAGCAGTGCAAACTCGTACAAGGAAAGTCCCAGCAGTGCCAGGAAAGGTAGAGCAAAGTAACAAAAGCAGTTTGAGGAGGCAAGGCAAAGCACAGCAGGGGTAGGAAAAGCAAAGCAGAGCAGAGAAGGTAAAACCAAGAGGTGCCAGGAATACGAAGCGAAGCAAAGCAAGACAAAAGAAAGCGTGGCCTGAAAAAGCAAAAGAAAACATGGCCAGTGGAGGCAAAGCAGAGCAAGGCAAAGCAAAGCAAAGCAAAGTAGCACGAGGAAAAGCAAAGCATTGCCAGGAAAGACAAAGCAAACAAAGCAAAGCAAAGCAATCTGAGGCAAAGCAGAGCAAAGCAGGGGCAAGAACAGCAGAGGAAAGTAGAGAAGGAAAAGCAAAAGTGTGCCCGGAAGAGCAGAGCAGAGCAAAGCAAAGCAGAGCAAGGAAAAAGAAAGAGAAGCGAAGCAAATGGAAGGAGCTGGCGGCCAGCCCTCCTGCCGGTTCCCAGTGTCTGCGGGGCAAAGACCGCAGGGCCCTCATGCCGGGTAGAGCTGGCGGCCAGACTCGGACGGTGGCTGTACCCTGCTCGCCCGCTCCCCGGCCTCCCTGAAGCCTCATAGTCCGCCGTGACAGCGGGCAAGAACCATGTCTTGCTTTACCTGGTTTTATCTTTATTTATTTATTTATTTATTTATTGATTGTTGCCTTCCATCCAATGTAGTTGTGGGAATCATGTAGTTACTGATCGTCGTTCAAAACCTCACCCAACACCGTCCCCAGACGGGGAGCAGTGGGGACCGCCTAGCGGCAGGCCACACGGCTGGGGCCACAGAACTGACCATGTCGGGTGGCCGGGCCTGCTGCCCCCACCCTCGAGTTGCGAGGGGACAGTGTCCGGGCTGCGGGGAGGCCCAGCTGTGTGTCTGAGGGTTTATGCGTTCCTAAATATACCGATAGCCTCATTGGCAAAATCGTCGGGACGGTCTGCAAAGGAAGCCTAGAGCAACACAGGACAGCAGAGCAATGAAGAGGAAAGCTGAGCAAGGCAAAGCAAAGCAGTGCAAACTTGTACAAGGAAAGTCCCAGCAGTGCCAGGAAACGTAGAGCAAAGTAAAGAAAGCAGTTGGAGGCGAGGCTAAGCAGAGCAGGGGTAGGAAAAGCAAAGCAGAGCAGAGTAGGTAAAACCAAGAAGCGCCAGGAATACGAAGCAAAGGAAAACAAAGGAAAGCATGGCCTGAAAAAGCATGGTCAGGAAAGGCAACGCAGAGCAAGGCAAAGCGAAGCAGTGCAAACTTGTACAAGGAAAGTCCCAGCAGTGCCAGGAAAGGTAGAGCAAAGTAACGAAAGCAGTTTGAGGCGAGGCAAAGCACAGCAGGGGTAGGAAAAGCAAAGCAGAGCAGAGAAAGTAAAACCAAGAGGTGCCAGGAATACAAAGCGAAGCAAGACAAAGGAAAGCATGGCCCGAAAATGCAGGGTCAGGAAAAGCAAAGCGCGGCCAGGAAAACCAAAGTAAAAAGGTCCAGAAATAAAACAAAGCAATGCAATGAATATATATCTAAAGTAAAAAAAAAAAAAAAAAAAAAAAAGGGCAAAAAAAAAAACAAGCAAAGCATGGCCAGGAAAAGCAAAGTAAAGCGTGTCCAGGAAAGGCAAAGCAGTGCAAGGCAGAGCAAAGGAAAGGAAAGTAGCACAAGGAAAAGCAAAGCAGTGCCAGGAAATGTAGAGCAAAAGAAAGAAAGCAGTTTGAGGAGGCAAGGCAAAGCACAGCAGGGGTAGGAAAAGCAGAGCAGAGCAGAGAAAGTAAAACCAAGAGGTGCCTGGAATAAAAAGCAAAGCAAAACAAAGGAAAGCGTGGCCGGAAAAAGCACGGCCAGGAAAGGCAACGCAGAGCAAGGCAAAGCAAAGCAGTGCAAACTCGTACAAGGAAAGTCCCAGCAGTGCCAGGAAACGTAGAGCAAAGTAAAGAAAGCAGTTTGAGGCGAGGCTAAGCAGAGCAGGGGTAGGAAAAGCAAAGCAGAGCAGAGAAGGTAAAGCAAAGCCGTGGCAGGAATACGAAGCGAAGCAAAACAAAGGAAAGCATGGCCTGAAAAAGCATGGTCAGGAAAGGCAACGCAGAGCAAGGCAAAGCGAAGCAGTGCAAACTCGTACAAGGAAAGTCCCAGCAGTGCCAGGAAACGTAGAGCAAAGTAAAGAAACCAGTTGGAGGCGAGGCAAAGCAGAGCAGGGGTAGGAAAAGCAAAGCAGAGCAGAGAAAGTAAAACCAAGAGGTGCCAGGAATACAAAGCAGAGCAAGACAAAGGAAAGCGTGGCCTGAAAAAGCGTGGCCAGGAAAGGCAAAGCAGAGCAAGGCAAAGCGAAGCAGTGCAAACTCGTACAAGGAAAGTCCCAGCATTGCCAGGAAACGTAGAGCGAAGTAAGGAAAGCAGTTTGAGGCAAGGCAAAGCACTGCAGGCGTAGGAAAAGCAGAGCAGAGCAGAGAAAGTAAAACCAAGAGGTGCCAGGAATAAAAGCAGAGCAAGAGAAAGGAAAGCGTGGCCTGAAAAAGCATGGCCAGGAAAAGCAAATCGCGGCGAGGAAAACCAAAGCAAAAAGGTCCAAAAATAAAACAAAGCAATGCAATGAATATGTATCTAAAGTAAAAAAAAATAAAAAATAAAAAAAAAGGCAAAAAAGACAACAAGCAAAGCAGGGCCAGGAAAGGCAAAGCAAAGGACTTTGAGGCGAGGCGAAGCACAGCAGGGGTAGGAGAAGCAAAGCAAAGCAGAGAAGAAAAAGCAAAGCTGCGCCAGGAATACGAAGCAAAGCTAAGCAAAGGAAAGCGTGGCCGGAAGAAGCAAAAAGTAGCAGGGTCAGGGAAGGCAAAGCAGAGCAAGGCAAAGCAAAGCAAACCCTGCGAGGAAAAAGAAAGCCTTATCGGGCAAAGAAAAGTCAAGCAGGGCCAGGAAAAGCAAAGCAAAGAAAAACAGTGCTGTGAATACGAAACGTGTAGTTCCTTAGTGTCGTCCGAAATCGCAGCCCCCACCCGCCCCAGACGAATAGGAAGGGGCCCGTTGCCGGGTTACGGGGAGGCGGGCGTTCAAGAAGGCGAGGGTGTGGCAGCGGCCCCCGGTTGCTTCCGGCCGCCGGTCGCTCTGACATAAGAGGCTCCCGCTCGGTCACGAGCAGCTCGCCACCTGTGCGACTCGGTGTGGCTGGCTGCCCGGCCGGTTTGCTTTAGCTTTTTATCGTTACATAAACGATCGATAGATATTTAATATTACATATACTACTTAAAAGTTATTACAAAAGAAAGTACTAAATAAGAGTAAATATATATATAACGAAAACATAATAAAAACAGTAGTAGTAATAATAATAATAATCGTTGTCAGTTTCCCCCTTTACTTTTAGCAATCACGTAGTTACTTAGCGTCGTTCGCAACCCCCACCCTCCCCAGACGAATAGCAACGGGGCCCACCTGGCGGCTCGCCGGACAGCGGGGGCCACAGAGTAGACCCGGCCCGGTGGCCAGATCCCTGTCCCCTCGTCCGCCAGTTCCGAGGGGACAGTCGCCGAGGTGGGGGGAGGTCAAGGTGTGCGTCTGAGAGTTTACGTGTTCCTAAATACACCGATCGACTCGTCGGCAAAATCGGTGGGACGGTCTGCAAAAGAAGCCTAGCGCAGCAAAGCAGAGCAGAGCAGAGCAATGCGGAGGAAAGCAGAGCAAGGCAAAGCAAAGCCCCGCTAGGGAAAAGAAAGTGGCATAAGGAAAAGCAAAGCACGGCCAGAAAAAAACAAAGGAAAGAAGGTAAAAAAAAAAAAAAAAAACAAGAAAAAAAAAAACAACAAAGCAAAGCAGGGCCAGAAAAAGCAAAGCAAAGCATGGCCAGGAAAGGCAAAGCAGAGCAAGGCAAAGCAAAGCAGAGCAAAAGAGCACAAAGAAATGCATAGCAGAGCCAGGAACACAAAGCAAAGCAAAACAAAGGAAAGCATGGCCGGGGGGGGGGGGGGGGGGCGGTGGGGGGGGGGGGTGGGGGGGGGGGGGGAGGGGGAAGAAAAACAAAAATGAGGGCCAGGGAATGCAAAGCACAGCAATGCAAAACAAAGCAAAGCAGCACAAGACAAAGCAAAGCACTGTCTGGAATTCAAGGCAAAGTGAAGCAAAGTAAAACAAAGCAGGGCCAGAAAAGGAAAGAAAAGCAGGGGTAAGAAAAGCAAAGCAAAGCATGGCCAGGAAAGGCAAATGACAGTAAGGCAAAGCAAAGCAGAGCAAAGTAGCACAAGCAAAAACAAAGCAGGGCCAGGAAAGGTAGAGCAAAGGAAAGAAAGAAATTGAGGCAAGGCGAAGCACAGCGGGGGTAGGAAAACAAAGCAACGTAGAGAAGGAAAAGAGAAGCAGTGCCAGGAATACAAAGCAAAGCTAAACAAAGGAAAGCGTGGCCTGAAAAAGCAAAAGAAAGCATGCGCAGGGAAGGCAAAGCAGAGAAAGGGCAAGCAAGGCAGCACGAGGAAAACTAAAACAGTGTCAAAGAGGGAAGGCAAAGTAAAGCAAAACCAAACAAAGCACGGCCAGAAAAGCAGAGCAAGGCAAAGGAAAGCGAAGCAAAGTAGCACGAGGAAAAGCAAAGCATTGCCAGGAAAGACAAAGCAAACAAAGCAAAGAAAAGCAATCTGAGGCAAAGCAAAGCAAAGCAGGGGCAAGAACAGCAGAGGAAAGGAGAGAAGGAAAAGCAAAAGTGTGCCCGGAAGAGCAGAGCAAAGCAAAGCAGAGCAAGGAAAAAGAAAGAGAAGCGAAGCAAATGTAAGGAGCTGGCGGCCAGCCCTCCTGCCGGTTCCCAGTGTCTGCGGGGCAAAGACCGCAGGGCCCTCATGCCGGGTAGAGCTGGCGGCCAGACTCGGACGGTGGCTGTACCCTGCTCGCCCGCTCCCCGGCCTCCCTGAAGCCTCATAGTCCGCCGTGACAGCGGGCAAGAACCATGTCTTGCTTTACCTGGTTTTTTTTTTTTTTTTCCCTGCATTTATTTATTTATTTATTCTTGCCTTCCATCCACTGTAGTTGTGGGAATCATGTATTTACTGATCGTCGTTCAAAACCTCACCCAACACCGTCCCCAGACGGGGAGCAGTGGGGACCGCCTAGCGGCAGGCCACACGGCTGGGGCCACAGGACTGACCATGTCGGGTGGCCGGGCCTGCTGCCCCCACCCTCGAGTTGCGAGGGGACAGTGTCCGGGCTGCGGGGAGGCCCAGCTGTGTGTCTGAGGGTTTATGCGTTCCTAAATATACTGATAGCCTCATTGGCAAAATTGGCGGGACAGTCTGCAAAGGAAGCCTAGCGCAACACAGGACAGCAGAGAAATGAAGAGGAAAGCCGAGCAAGGCAAAGCAAAGCAGTGCAAACTCGTACAAGGAAAGTCCCAGCCTTGCCAGGAAACGTAGAGCAAAGTAACGAAAGCAGTTTGAGGAGGCAAGGCAAAGCACAGCAGGGGTAGGAAAAGCAAAGCAGAGCAGAGAAGGTAAAGCAAAGCCGTGGCAGGAATACAAAGCAAAGCAAAACAAAGGAAAGCGTGGCCTGAAAAAGCAAAAGAAAACATGGCCATTGGAGGTAAACTAGAGCAAGGCAAAGCAAAGCAAAGCAAAGCGAAGTAGCACGAGGAAAAGCAAAGCATTGCCAGGAAAGACAAAGCAAACAAAGCAAAGCAAAGCAATCTGAGGCAAAGCAGAGCAAAGCAGGGGCAGGAACAGCAGAGGAAAGTAGAGAAGGAAAAGCAAAAGTGTGCCCGGAAGAGCAGAGCAGAGCAGAGCAAAGCAGAGCAAGGAAAAAGAAAGAGAAGCGAAGCAAATGGAAGGAGCTGGCGGCCAGCCCTCCTGCCGGTTCCCAGTGTCTGCGGGGCAAAGACCGCAGGGCCCTCATGCCGGGTAGAGCTGGCGGCCAGACTTGGACGGTGGCTGTACCCTGCTCGCCCGCTCCCCGGCCTCCCTGACACCTCATAGTCCGCCGTGACAGCGGGCAAGAACCATGTCTTGCTTTACCTGGTTTTATCTTTATTTATTTATTTATTTATTGATTTATTGTTGCCTTCCATCCAATGTAGTTGTGGGAATCATGTAGTTACTTACCGTCGTTGAAAACCTCACCCAACGCCGTCCCCAGACGAATAGCAGTGGGGCCCGCCTAGCGGCAGGCCACACGGCTGGGGCCACAGAACTGACCATGTCGGGTGGCCGGGCCTGGTGCCCCCACCCTCGAGTTGCGAGGGGACAGTGTCCGGGCTGCGGGGAGGCCCAGCTGTGTGTCTGAGGGTTTATGCGTTCCTAAATATACCGATCGCCTCATCGGCAAAATCGTCGGGACGGTCTGCAAAGGAAGCCTAGCGCAGCACAGGAGAGCAGAGAAATGAAGAGGAAAGCCGAGCAAGGCAAAGCAAAGCAGTGCAAACTGGTACAAGGAATGTCCCAGCAGTGCCAGGAACCGTAGAGCAAAGTAAAGAAAGCAGTTTGAGGCGAGGCAAAGCACAGCAGGGGTAGGAAAAGCAAAGCAGAGCAGAGAAAGTAAAACCAAGATGTGCCAGGAATAAAAGCAGAGCAAGACAAAGGAAAGGGTGGCCTGAAAAAGCATGGCCAGGAGAAGCAAAGCGCGGTGAGGAAAACCAAAGCCAAAAGGTCCAAAAATAAAACAAAGCAATGCAATGAATATGTATCTAAAGTAAAAAAAAAAAATAAAAAATAAAAAAAAAAAGGCAAAAAAAACCAACAAGCAAAGCAGGGCCAGGAAAAGCAAAGTAAAGCGTGTCCAGGAAAGGCAAAGCAGTGCAAGGCAGAGCAAAGGAAAGGAAAGTAGCACAAGGAAAAGCAAAGCAGTGCCAGGAAATGTAGAGCAAAAGAAAGAAAGCAGTTTGAGGAGGCAAGGCAAAGCACAGCAGGGGTAGGAAAAGAAAGCAACGTAGAGAAGGAAAAGGAAAGCAGTGCCAGGAATACAAAGCAAAGCAAAACAAAGGAAAGCATGGCCTGAAAAAGCATGGCCAGGAAAGGCAAAGCAGAGCAAGGCAGAGCAAAGCAGTTCGAACTCTTACAAGGAAAGTCCCAGCAGTGCCAGGAAACGTAGAGCAAAGTAAAGAAAGCAGTTTGAGGCGAGGCAAAGCACAGCAGGGGTAGGAAAAGCAAAGCAGAGCAGAGAAGGTAAAACCAAGAGGTGCCAGGAATACGAAGCAAAGGAAAACAAAGGAAAGCATGGCCTGAAAAAGCATGGCCAGGAAAGGCAACGCAGAGCAAGGCAAAGCAAAGCAGTGCAAACTCGTACAAGGAAAGTCCCAGCAGTGCCAGGAAACGTAGAGCAAAGTAAAGAAAGCAGTTTGAGGCGAGGCAAAGCACAGCAGGGGTAGGAAAAGCAAAGCAGAGCAGAGAAAGTAAAACCAAGAGGTGACAGGCATACGAAGCAAAGGAAAACAAAGGAAAGCATGGCCTGAAAAAGCATGGCCAGGAAAGGCAACGCAGAGCAAGGCAAAGCAAAGCAGTGCAAACTCGTACAAGGAAAGTCCCAGCAGTGCCAGGAAAGGTAGAGCAAAGTAACAAAAGCAGTTTGAGGAGGCAAGGCAAAGCACAGCAGGGGTAGGAAAAGCAAAGCAGAGCAGAGAAGGTAAAACCAAGAGGTGCCAGGAATACGAAGCGAAGCAAAGCAAGACAAAAGAAAGCGTGGCCTGAAAAAGCAAAAGAAAACATGGCCAGTGGAGGCAAAGCAGAGCAAGGCAAAGCAAAGCAAAGCAAAGTAGCACGAGGAAAAGCAAAGCATTGCCAGGAAAGACAAAGCAAACAAAGCAAAGCAAAGCAATCTGAGGCAAAGCAGAGCAAAGCAGGGGCAAGAACAGCAGAGGAAAGTAGAGAAGGAAAAGCAAAAGTGTGCCCGGAAGAGCAGAGCAGAGCAAAGCAAAGCAGAGCAAGGAAAAAGAAAGAGAAGCGAAGCAAATGGAAGGAGCTGGCGGCCAGCCCTCCTGCCGGTTCCCAGTGTCTGCGGGGCAAAGACCGCAGGGCCCTCATGCCGGGTAGAGCTGGCGGCCAGACTCGGACGGTGGCTGTACCCTGCTCGCCCGCTCCCCGGCCTCCCTGAAGCCTCATAGTCCGCCGTGACAGCGGGCAAGAACCATGTCTTGCTTTACCTGGTTTTATCTTTATTTATTTATTTATTTATTTATTGATTGTTGCCTTCCATCCAATGTAGTTGTGGGAATCATGTAGTTACTGATCGTCGTTCAAAACCTCACCCAACACCGTCCCCAGACGGGGAGCAGTGGGGACCGCCTAGCGGCAGGCCACACGGCTGGGGCCACAGAACTGACCATGTCGGGTGGCCGGGCCTGCTGCCCCCACCCTCGAGTTGCGAGGGGACAGTGTCCGGGCTGCGGGGAGGCCCAGCTGTGTGTCTGAGGGTTTATGCGTTCCTAAATATACCGATAGCCTCATTGGCAAAATCGTCGGGACGGTCTGCAAAGGAAGCCTAGAGCAACACAGGACAGCAGAGCAATGAAGAGGAAAGCTGAGCAAGGCAAAGCAAAGCAGTGCAAACTTGTACAAGGAAAGTCCCAGCAGTGCCAGGAAACGTAGAGCAAAGTAAAGAAAGCAGTTGGAGGCGAGGCTAAGCAGAGCAGGGGTAGGAAAAGCAAAGCAGAGCAGAGTAGGTAAAACCAAGAAGCGCCAGGAATACGAAGCAAAGGAAAACAAAGGAAAGCATGGCCTGAAAAAGCATGGTCAGGAAAGGCAACGCAGAGCAAGGCAAAGCGAAGCAGTGCAAACTTGTACAAGGAAAGTCCCAGCAGTGCCAGGAAAGGTAGAGCAAAGTAACGAAAGCAGTTTGAGGCGAGGCAAAGCAGAGCAGGGGTAGGAAAAGCAAAGCAGAGCAGAGAAAGTAAAACCAAGAGGTGCCAGGAATACAAAGCGAAGCAAGACAAAGGAAAGCATGGCCCGAAAATGCAGGGTCAGGAAAAGCAAAGCGCGGCCAGGAAAACCAAAGTAAAAAGGTCCAGAAATAAAACAAAGCAATGCAATGAATATATATCTAAAGTAAAAAAAAAAAAAAAAAAAAAAAAGGGCAAAAAAAAAAACAAGCAAAGCATGGCCAGGAAAAGCAAAGTAAAGCGTGTCCAGGAAAGGCAAAGCAGTGCAAGGCAGAGCAAAGCAAAGGAAAGTAGCACAAGGAAAAGCAAAGCAGTGCCAGGAAATGTAGAGCAAAAGAAAGAAAGCAGTTTGAGGAGGCAAGGCAAAGCACAGCAGGGGTAGGAAAAGCAGAGCAGAGCAGAGAAAGTAAAACCAAGAGGTGCCTGGAATAAAAAGCAAAGCAAAACAAAGGAAAGCGTGGCCGGAAAAAGCACGGCCAGGAAAGGCAACGCAGAGCAAGGCAAAGCAAAGCAGTGCAAACTCGTACAAGGAAAGTCCCAGCAGTGCCAGGAAACGTAGAGCAAAGTAAAGAAAGCAGTTTGAGGCGAGGCTAAGCAGAGCAGGGGTAGGAAAAGCAAAGCAGAGCAGAGAAGGTAAAGCAAAGCCGTGGCAGGAATACGAAGCGAAGCAAAACAAAGGAAAGCATGGCCTGAAAAAGCATGGTCAGGAAAGGCAACGCAGAGCAAGGCAAAGCGAAGCAGTGCAAACTCGTACAAGGAAAGTCCCAGCAGTGCCAGGAAACGTAGAGCAAAGTAAAGAAACCAGTTGGAGGCGAGGCAAAGCAGAGCAGGGGTAGGAAAAGCAAAGCAGAGCAGAGAAAGTAAAACCAAGAGGTGCCAGGAATACAAAGCAGAGCAAGACAAAGGAAAGCGTGGCCTGAAAAAGCGTGGCCAGGAAAGGCAAAGCAGAGCAAGGCAAAGCGAAGCAGTGCAAACTCGTACAAGGAAAGTCCCAGCATTGCCAGGAAACGTAGAGCGAAGTAAGGAAAGCAGTTTGAGGCAAGGCAAAGCACTGCAGGCGTAGGAAAAGCAGAGCAGAGCAGAGAAAGTAAAACCAAGAGGTGCCAGGAATAAAAGCAGAGCAAGAGAAAGGAAAGCGTGGCCTGAAAAAGCATGGCCAGGAAAAGCAAATCGCGGCGAGGAAAACCAAAGCAAAAAGGTCCAAAAATAAAACAAAGCAATGCAATGAATATGTATCTAAAGTAAAAAAAAATAAAAAATAAAAAAAAAGGCAAAAAAGACAACAAGCAAAGCAGGGCCAGGAAAGGCAAAGCAAAGGACTTTGAGGCGAGGCGAAGCACAGCAGGGGTAGGAGAAGCAAAGCAAAGCAGAGAAGAAAAAGCAAAGCTGCGCCAGGAATACGAAGCAAAGCTAAGCAAAGGAAAGCGTGGCCGGAAGAAGCAAAACGTAGCAGGGCCAGGGAAGGCAAAGCAGAGCAAGGCAAAGCAAAGCAAACCCTGCGAGGAAAAAGAAAGCCTTATCGGGCAAAGAAAAGTCAAGCAGGGCCAGGAAAAGCAAAGCAAAGAAAAACAGTGCTGTGAATACGAAACGTGTAGTTCCTTAGTGTCGTCCGAAATCGCAGCCCCCACCCGCCCCAGACGAATAGGAAGGGGCCCGTTGCCGGGTTACGGGGAGGCGGGCGTTCAAGAAGGCGAGGGTGTGGCAGCGGCCCCCGGTTGCTTCCGGCCGCCGGTCGCTCTGACATAAGAGGCTCCCGCTCGGTCACGAGCAGCTCGCCACCTGTGCGACTCGGTGTGGCTGGCTGCCCGGCCGGTTTGCTTTAGCTTTTTATCGTTACATAAACGATCGATAGATATTTAATATTACATATACTACTTAAAAGTTATTACAAAAGAAAGTACTAAATAAGAGTAAATATATATATAACGAAAACATAATAAAAACAGTAGTAGTAATAATAATAATAATCGTTGTCAGTTTCCCCCTTTACTTTTAGCAATCACGTAGTTACTTAGCGTCGTTCGCAACCCCCACCCTCCCCAGACGAATAGCAACGGGGCCCACCTGGCGGCTCGCCGGACAGCGGGGGCCACAGAGTAGACCCGGCCCGGTGGCCAGATCCCTGTCCCCTCGTCCGCCAGTTCCGAGGGGACAGTCGCCGAGGTGGGGGGAGGTCAAGGTGTGCGTCTGAGAGTTTACGTGTTCCTAAATACACCGATCGACTCGTCGGCAAAATCGGTGGGACGGTCTGCAAAAGAAGCCTAGCGCAGCAAAGCAGAGCAGAGCAGAGCAATGCGGAGGAAAGCAGAGCAAGGCAAAGCAAAGCCCCGCTAGGGAAAAGAAAGTGGCATAAGGAAAAGCAAAGCACGGCCAGAAAAAAACAAAGGAAAGAAGGTAAAAAAAAAAAAAAAAAACAAGAAAAAAAAAAACAACAAAGCAAAGCAGGGCCAGAAAAAGCAAAGCAAAGCATGGCCAGGAAAGGCAAAGCAGAGCAAGGCAAAGCAAAGCAGAGCAAAAGAGCACAAAGAAATGCATAGCAGAGCCAGGAACACAAAGCAAAGCAAAACAAAGGAAAGCATGGCCGGGGGGGGGGGGGGGGGGCGGTGGGGGGGGGGTTGGGGGGGGGGGGGAGGGGGAAGAAAAACAAAAATGAGGGCCAGGGAATGCAAAGCACAGCAATGCAAAACAAAGCAAAGCAGCACAAGACAAAGCAAAGCACTGTCTGGAATTCAAGGCAAAGTGAAGCAAAGTAAAACAAAGCAGGGCCAGAAAAGGAAAGAAAAGCAGGGGTAAGAAAAGCAAAGCAAAGCATGGCCAGGAAAGGCAAATGACAGTAAGGCAAAGCAAAGCAGAGCAAAGTAGCACAAGCAAAAACAAAGCAGGGCCAGGAAAGGTAGAGCAAAGGAAAGAAAGAAATTGAGGCAAGGCGAAGCACAGCGGGGGTAGGAAAACAAAGCAACGTAGAGAAGGAAAAGAGAAGCAGTGCCAGGAATACAAAGCAAAGCTAAACAAAGGAAAGCGTGGCCTGAAAAAGCAAAAGAAAGCATGCGCAGGGAAGGCAAAGCAGAGAAAGGGCAAGCAAGGCAGCACGAGGAAAACTAAAACAGTGTCAAAGAGGGAAGGCAAAGTAAAGCAAAACCAAACAAAGCACGGCCAGAAAAGCAGAGCAAGGCAAAGGAAAGCGAAGCAAAGTAGCACGAGGAAAAGCAAAGCATTGCCAGGAAAGACAAAGCAAACAAAGCAAAGAAAAGCAATCTGAGGCAAAGCAAAGCAAAGCAGGGGCAAGAACAGCAGAGGAAAGGAGAGAAGGAAAAGCAAAAGTGTGCCCGGAAGAGCAGAGCAAAGCAAAGCAGAGCAAGGAAAAAGAAAGAGAAGCGAAGCAAATGTAAGGAGCTGGCGGCCAGCCCTCCTGCCGGTTCCCAGTGTCTGCGGGGCAAAGACCGCAGGGCCCTCATGCCGGGTAGAGCTGGCGGCCAGACTCGGACGGTGGCTGTACCCTGCTCGCCCGCTCCCCGGCCTCCCTGAAGCCTCATAGTCCGCCGTGACAGCGGGCAAGAACCATGTCTTGCTTTACCTGGTTTTTTTTTTTTTTTTCCCTGCATTTATTTATTTATTTATTCTTGCCTTCCATCCACTGTAGTTGTGGGAATCATGTATTTACTGATCGTCGTTCAAAACCTCACCCAACACCGTCCCCAGACGGGGAGCAGTGGGGACCGCCTAGCGGCAGGCCACACGGCTGGGGCCACAGGACTGACCATGTCGGGTGGCCGGGCCTGCTGCCCCCACCCTCGAGTTGCGAGGGGACAGTGTCCGGGCTGCGGGGAGGCCCAGCTGTGTGTCTGAGGGTTTATGCGTTCCTAAATATACTGATAGCCTCATTGGCAAAATTGGCGGGACAGTCTGCAAAGGAAGCCTAGCGCAACACAGGACAGCAGAGAAATGAAGAGGAAAGCCGAGCAAGGCAAAGCAAAGCAGTGCAAACTCGTACAAGGAAAGTCCCAGCCTTGCCAGGAAACGTAGAGCAAAGTAACGAAAGCAGTTTGAGGAGGCAAGGCAAAGCACAGCAGGGGTAGGAAAAGCAAAGCAGAGCAGAGAAGGTAAAGCAAAGCCGTGGCAGGAATACAAAGCAAAGCAAAACAAAGGAAAGCGTGGCCTGAAAAAGCAAAAGAAAACATGGCCATTGGAGGTAAACTAGAGCAAGGCAAAGCAAAGCAAAGCAAAGCGAAGTAGCACGAGGAAAAGCAAAGCATTGCCAGGAAAGACAAAGCAAACAAAGCAAAGCAAAGCAATCTGAGGCAAAGCAGAGCAAAGCAGGGGCAGGAACAGCAGAGGAAAGTAGAGAAGGAAAAGCAAAAGTGTGCCCGGAAGAGCAGAGCAGAGCAGAGCAAAGCAGAGCAAGGAAAAAGAAAGAGAAGCGAAGCAAATGGAAGGAGCTGGCGGCCAGCCCTCCTGCCGGTTCCCAGTGTCTGCGGGGCAAAGACCGCAGGGCCCTCATGCCGGGTAGAGCTGGCGGCCAGACTTGGACGGTGGCTGTACCCTGCTCGCCCGCTCCCCGGCCTCCCTGACACCTCATAGTCCGCCGTGACAGCGGGCAAGAACCATGTCTTGCTTTACCTGGTTTTATCTTTATTTATTTATTTATTTATTGATTTATTGTTGCCTTCCATCCAATGTAGTTGTGGGAATCATGTAGTTACTTACCGTCGTTGAAAACCTCACCCAACGCCGTCCCCAGACGAATAGCAGTGGGGCCCGCCTAGCGGCAGGCCACACGGCTGGGGCCACAGAACTGACCATGTCGGGTGGCCGGGCCTGGTGCCCCCACCCTCGAGTTGCGAGGGGACAGTGTCCGGGCTGCGGGGAGGCCCAGCTGTGTGTCTGAGGGTTTATGCGTTCCTAAATATACCGATCGCCTCATCGGCAAAATCGTCGGGACGGTCTGCAAAGGAAGCCTAGCGCAGCACAGGAGAGCAGAGAAATGAAGAGGAAAGCCGAGCAAGGCAAAGCAAAGCAGTGCAAACTGGTACAAGGAATGTCCCAGCAGTGCCAGGAACCGTAGAGCAAAGTAAAGAAAGCAGTTTGAGGCGAGGCAAAGCACAGCAGGGGTAGGAAAAGCAAAGCAGAGCAGAGAAAGTAAAACCAAGATGTGCCAGGAATAAAAGCAGAGCAAGACAAAGGAAAGGGTGGCCTGAAAAAGCATGGCCAGGAGAAGCAAAGCGCGGTGAGGAAAACCAAAGCCAAAAGGTCCAAAAATAAAACAAAGCAATGCAATGAATATGTATCTAAAGTAAAAAAAAAAAATAAAAAATAAAAAAAAAAAGGCAAAAAAAACCAACAAGCAAAGCAGGGCCAGGAAAAGCAAAGTAAAGCGTGTCCAGGAAAGGCAAAGCAGTGCAAGGCAGAGCAAAGGAAAGGAAAGTAGCACAAGGAAAAGCAAAGCAGTGCCAGGAAATGTAGAGCAAAAGAAAGAAAGCAGTTTGAGGAGGCAAGGCAAAGCACAGCAGGGGTAGGAAAAGAAAGCAACGTAGAGAAGGAAAAGGAAAGCAGTGCCAGGAATACAAAGCAAAGCAAAACAAAGGAAAGCATGGCCTGAAAAAGCATGGCCAGGAAAGGCAAAGCAGAGCAAGGCAGAGCAAAGCAGTTCGAACTCTTACAAGGAAAGTCCCAGCAGTGCCAGGAAACGTAGAGCAAAGTAAAGAAAGCAGTTTGAGGCGAGGCAAAGCACAGCAGGGGTAGGAAAAGCAAAGCAGAGCAGAGAAGGTAAAACCAAGAGGTGCCAGGAATACGAAGCAAAGGAAAACAAAGGAAAGCATGGCCTGAAAAAGCATGGTCAGGAAAGGCAACGCAGAGCAAGGCAAAGCGAAGCAGTGCAAACTTGTACAAGGAAAGTCCCAGCAGTGCCAGGAAAGGTAGAGCAAAGTAACGAAAGCAGTTTGAGGCGAGGCAAAGCACAGCAGGGGTAGGAAAAGCAAAGCAGAGCAGAGAAAGTAAAACCAAGAGGTGCCAGGAATACAAAGCGAAGCAAGACAAAGGAAAGCATGGCCCGAAAATGCAGGGTCAGGAAAAGCAAAGCGCGGCCAGGAAAACCAAAGTAAAAAGGTCCAGAAATAAAACAAAGCAATGCAATGAATATATATCTAAAGTAAAAAAAAAAAAAAAAAAAAAAAAAAGGGCAAAAAAAAAAACAAGCAAAGCATGGCCAGGAAAAGCAAAGTAAAGCGTGTCCAGGAAAGGCAAAGCAGTGCAAGGCAGAGCAAAGGAAAGGAAAGTAGCACAAGGAAAAGCAAAGCAGTGCCAGGAAATGTAGAGCAAAAGAAAGAAAGCAGTTTGAGGAGGCAAGGCAAAGCACAGCAGGGGTAGGAAAAGCAGAGCAGAGCAGAGAAAGTAAAACCAAGAGGTGCCTGGAATAAAAAGCAAAGCAAAACAAAGGAAAGCGTGGCCGGAAAAAGCACGGCCAGGAAAGGCAACGCAGAGCAAGGCAAAGCAAAGCAGTGCAAACTCGTACAAGGAAAGTCCCAGCAGTGCCAGGAAACGTAGAGCAAAGTAAAGAAAGCAGTTTGAGGCGAGGCTAAGCAGAGCAGGGGTAGGAAAAGCAAAGCAGAGCAGAGAAGGTAAAGCAAAGCCGTGGCAGGAATACGAAGCGAAGCAAAACAAAGGAAAGCATGGCCTGAAAAAGCATGGTCAGGAAAGGCAACGCAGAGCAAGGCAAAGCGAAGCAGTGCAAACTCGTACAAGGAAAGTCCCAGCAGTGCCAGGAAACGTAGAGCAAAGTAAAGAAACCAGTTGGAGGCGAGGCAAAGCAGAGCAGGGGTAGGAAAAGCAAAGCAGAGCAGAGAAAGTAAAACCAAGAGGTGCCAGGAATACAAAGCAGAGCAAGACAAAGGAAAGCGTGGCCTGAAAAAGCGTGGCCAGGAAAGGCAAAGCAGAGCAAGGCAAAGCGAAGCAGTGCAAACTCGTACAAGGAAAGTCCCAGCATTGCCAGGAAACGTAGAGCGAAGTAAGGAAAGCAGTTTGAGGCAAGGCAAAGCACTGCAGGCGTAGGAAAAGCAGAGCAGAGCAGAGAAAGTAAAACCAAGAGGTGCCAGGAATAAAAGCAGAGCAAGAGAAAGGAAAGCGTGGCCTGAAAAAGCATGGCCAGGAAAAGCAAATCGCGGCGAGGAAAACCAAAGCAAAAAGGTCCAAAAATAAAACAAAGCAATGCAATGAATATGTATCTAAAGTAAAAAAAAATAAAAAATAAAAAAAAAGGCAAAAAAGACAACAAGCAAAGCAGGGCCAGGAAAGGCAAAGCAAAGGACTTTGAGGCGAGGCGAAGCACAGCAGGGGTAGGAGAAGCAAAGCAAAGCAGAGAAGAAAAAGCAAAGCTGCGCCAGGAATACGAAGCAAAGCTAAGCAAAGGAAAGCGTGGCCGGAAGAAGCAAAACGTAGCAGGGCCAGGGAAGGCAAAGCAGAGCAAGGCAAAGCAAAGCAAACCCTGCGAGGAAAAAGAAAGCCTTATCGGGCAAAGAAAAGTCAAGCAGGGCCAGGAAAAGCAAAGCAAAGAAAAACAGTGCTGTGAATACGAAACGTGTAGTTCCTTAGTGTCGTCCGAAATCGCAGCCCCCACCCGCCCCAGACGAATAGGAAGGGGCCCGTTGCCGGGTTACGGGGAGGCGGGCGTTCAAGAAGGCGAGGGTGTGGCAGCGGCCCCCGGTTGCTTCCGGCCGCCGGTCGCTCTGACATAAGAGGCTCCCGCTCGGTCACGAGCAGCTCGCCACCTGTGCGACTCGGTGTGGCTGGCTGCCCGGCCGGTTTGCTTTAGCTTTTTATCGTTACATAAACGATCGATAGATATTTAATATTACATATACTACTTAAAAGTTATTACAAAAGAAAGTACTAAATAAGAGTAAATATATATATAACGAAAACATAATAAAAACAGTAGTAGTAATAATAATAATAATCGTTGTCAGTTTCCCCCTTTACTTTTAGCAATCACGTAGTTACTTAGCGTCGTTCGCAACCCCCACCCTCCCCAGACGAATAGCAACGGGGCCCACCTGGCGGCTCGCCGGACAGCGGGGGCCACAGAGTAGACCCGGCCCGGTGGCCAGATCCCTGTCCCCTCGTCCGCCAGTTCCGAGGGGACAGTCGCCGAGGTGGGGGGAGGTCAAGGTGTGCGTCTGAGAGTTTACGTGTTCCTAAATACACCGATCGACTCGTCGGCAAAATCGGTGGGACGGTCTGCAAAAGAAGCCTAGCGCAGCAAAGCAGAGCAGAGCAGAGCAATGCGGAGGAAAGCAGAGCAAGGCAAAGCAAAGCCCCGCTAGGGAAAAGAAAGTGGCATAAGGAAAAGCAAAGCACGGCCAGAAAAAAACAAAGGAAAGAAGGTAAAAAAAAAAAAAAAAAAACAAGAAAAAAAAAAACAACAAAGCAAAGCAGGGCCAGAAAAAGCAAAGCAAAGCATGGCCAGGAAAGGCAAAGCAGAGCAAGGCAAAGCAAAGCAGAGCAAAAGAGCACAAAGAAATGCATAGCAGAGCCAGGAACACAAAGCAAAGCAAAACAAAGGAAAGCATGGCCGGGGGGGGGGGGGGGGGGCGGTGGGGGGGGGGTTGGGGGGGGGGGGGGGGAGGGGGAAGAAAAACAAAAATGAGGGCCAGGGAATGCAAAGCACAGCAATGCAAAACAAAGCAAAGCAGCACAAGACAAAGCAAAGCACTGTCTGGAATTCAAGGCAAAGTGAAGCAAAGTAAAACAAAGCAGGGCCAGAAAAGGAAAGAAAAGCAGGGGTAAGAAAAGCAAAGCAAAGCATGGCCAGGAAAGGCAAATGACAGTAAGGCAAAGCAAAGCAGAGCAAAGTAGCACAAGCAAAAACAAAGCAGGGCCAGGAAAGGTAGAGCAAAGGAAAGAAAGAAATTGAGGCAAGGCGAAGCACAGCGGGGGTAGGAAAACAAAGCAACGTAGAGAAGGAAAAGAGAAGCAGTGCCAGGAATACAAAGCAAAGCTAAACAAAGGAAAGCGTGGCCTGAAAAAGCAAAAGAAAGCATGCGCAGGGAAGGCAAAGCAGAGAAAGGGCAAGCAAGGCAGCACGAGGAAAACTAAAACAGTGTCAAAGAGGGAAGGCAAAGTAAAGCAAAACCAAACAAAGCACGGCCAGAAAAGCAGAGCAAGGCAAAGGAAAGCGAAGCAAAGTAGCACGAGGAAAAGCAAAGCATTGCCAGGAAAGACAAAGCAAACAAAGCAAAGAAAAGCAATCTGAGGCAAAGCAAAGCAAAGCAGGGGCAAGAACAGCAGAGGAAAGGAGAGAAGGAAAAGCAAAAGTGTGCCCGGAAGAGCAGAGCAAAGCAAAGCAGAGCAAGGAAAAAGAAAGAGAAGCGAAGCAAATGTAAGGAGCTGGCGGCCAGCCCTCCTGCCGGTTCCCAGTGTCTGCGGGGCAAAGACCGCAGGGCCCTCATGCCGGGTAGAGCTGGCGGCCAGACTCGGACGGTGGCTGTACCCTGCTCGCCCGCTCCCCGGCCTCCCTGAAGCCTCATAGTCCGCCGTGACAGCGGGCAAGAACCATGTCTTGCTTTACCTGGTTTTTTTTTTTTTTTTCCCTGCATTTATTTATTTATTTATTCTTGCCTTCCATCCACTGTAGTTGTGGGAATCATGTATTTACTGATCGTCGTTCAAAACCTCACCCAACACCGTCCCCAGACGGGGAGCAGTGGGGACCGCCTAGCGGCAGGCCACACGGCTGGGGCCACAGGACTGACCATGTCGGGTGGCCGGGCCTGCTGCCCCCACCCTCGAGTTGCGAGGGGACAGTGTCCGGGCTGCGGGGAGGCCCAGCTGTGTGTCTGAGGGTTTATGCGTTCCTAAATATACTGATAGCCTCATTGGCAAAATTGGCGGGACAGTCTGCAAAGGAAGCCTAGCGCAACACAGGACAGCAGAGAAATGAAGAGGAAAGCCGAGCAAGGCAAAGCAAAGCAGTGCAAACTCGTACAAGGAAAGTCCCAGCCTTGCCAGGAAACGTAGAGCAAAGTAACGAAAGCAGTTTGAGGAGGCAAGGCAAAGCACAGCAGGGGTAGGAAAAGCAAAGCAGAGCAGAGAAGGTAAAGCAAAGCCGTGGCAGGAATACAAAGCAAAGCAAAACAAAGGAAAGCGTGGCCTGAAAAAGCAAAAGAAAACATGGCCATTGGAGGTAAACTAGAGCAAGGCAAAGCAAAGCAAAGCAAAGCGAAGTAGCACGAGGAAAAGCAAAGCATTGCCAGGAAAGACAAAGCAAACAAAGCAAAGCAAAGCAATCTGAGGCAAAGCAGAGCAAAGCAGGGGCAGGAACAGCAGAGGAAAGTAGAGAAGGAAAAGCAAAAGTGTGCCCGGAAGAGCAGAGCAGAGCAGAGCAAAGCAGAGCAAGGAAAAAGAAAGAGAAGCGAAGCAAATGGAAGGAGCTGGCGGCCAGCCCTCCTGCCGGTTCCCAGTGTCTGCGGGGCAAAGACCGCAGGGCCCTCATGCCGGGTAGAGCTGGCGGCCAGACTCGGACGGTGGCTGTACCCTGCTCGCCCGCTCCCCGGCCTCCCTGACACCTCATAGTCCGCCGTGACAGCGGGCAAGAACCATGTCTTGCTTTACCTGGTTTTATCTTTATTTATTTATTTATTTATTGATTTATTGTTGCCTTCCATCCAATGTAGTTGTGGGAATCATGTAGTTACTTACCGTCGTTGAAAACCTCACCCAACGCCGTCCCCAGACGAATAGCAGTGGGGCCCGCCTAGCGGCAGGCCACACGGCTGGGGCCACAGAACTGACCATGTCGGGTGGCCGGGCCTGGTGCCCCCACCCTCGAGTTGCGAGGGGACAGTGTCCGGGCTGCGGGGAGGCCCAGCTGTGTGTCTGAGGGTTTATGCGTTCCTAAATATACCGATCGCCTCATCGGCAAAATCGTCGGGACGGTCTGCAAAGGAAGCCTAGCGCAGCACAGGAGAGCAGAGAAATGAAGAGGAAAGCCGAGCAAGGCAAAGCAAAGCAGTGCAAACTGGTACAAGGAATGTCCCAGCAGTGCCAGGAACCGTAGAGCAAAGTAAAGAAAGCAGTTTGAGGCGAGGCAAAGCACAGCAGGGGTAGGAAAAGCAAAGCAGAGCAGAGAAAGTAAAACCAAGATGTGCCAGGAATAAAAGCAGAGCAAGACAAAGGAAAGGGTGGCCTGAAAAAGCATGGCCAGGAGAAGCAAAGCGCGGTGAGGAAAACCAAAGCCAAAAGGTCCAAAAATAAAACAAAGCAATGCAATGAATATGTATCTAAAGTAAAAAAAAAAAATAAAAAATAAAAAAAAAAAGGCAAAAAAAACCAACAAGCAAAGCAGGGCCAGGAAAAGCAAAGTAAAGCGTGTCCAGGAAAGGCAAAGCAGTGCAAGGCAGAGCAAAGGAAAGGAAAGTAGCACAAGGAAAAGCAAAGCAGTGCCAGGAAATGTAGAGCAAAAGAAAGAAAGCAGTTTGAGGAGGCAAGGCAAAGCACAGCAGGGGTAGGAAAAGAAAGCAACGTAGAGAAGGAAAAGGAAAGCAGTGCCAGGAATACAAAGCAAAGCAAAACAAAGGAAAGCATGGCCTGAAAAAGCATGGCCAGGAAAGGCAAAGCAGAGCAAGGCAGAGCAAAGCAGTTCGAACTCTTACAAGGAAAGTCCCAGCAGTGCCAGGAAACGTAGAGCAAAGTAAAGAAAGCAGTTTGAGGCGAGGCAAAGCACAGCAGGGGTAGGAAAAGCAAAGCAGAGCAGAGAAGGTAAAACCAAGAGGTGCCAGGAATACGAAGCAAAGGAAAACAAAGGAAAGCATGGCCTGAAAAAGCATGGCCAGGAAAGGCAACGCAGAGCAAGGCAAAGCAAAGCAGTGCAAACTCGTACAAGGAAAGTCCCAGCAGTGCCAGGAAACGTAGAGCAAAGTAAAGAAAGCAGTTTGAGGCGAGGCAAAGCACAGCAGGGGTAGGAAAAGCAAAGCAGAGCAGAGAAAGTAAAACCAAGAGGTGACAGGCATACGAAGCAAAGGAAAACAAAGGAAAGCATGGCCTGAAAAAGCATGGCCAGGAAAGGCAACGCAGAGCAAGGCAAAGCAAAGCAGTGCAAACTCGTACAAGGAAAGTCCCAGCAGTGCCAGGAAAGGTAGAGCAAAGTAACAAAAGCAGTTTGAGGAGGCAAGGCAAAGCACAGCAGGGGTAGGAAAAGCAAAGCAGAGCAGAGAAGGTAAAACCAAGAGGTGCCAGGAATACGAAGCGAAGCAAAGCAAGACAAAAGAAAGCGTGGCCTGAAAAAGCAAAAGAAAACATGGCCAGTGGAGGCAAAGCAGAGCAAGGCAAAGCAAAGCAAAGCAAAGTAGCACGAGGAAAAGCAAAGCATTGCCAGGAAAGACAAAGCAAACAAAGCAAAGCAAAGCAATCTGAGGCAAAGCAGAGCAAAGCAGGGGCAAGAACAGCAGAGGAAAGTAGAGAAGGAAAAGCAAAAGTGTGCCCGGAAGAGCAGAGCAGAGCAAAGCAAAGCAGAGCAAGGAAAAAGAAAGAGAAGCGAAGCAAATGTAAGGAGCTGGCGGCCAGCCCTCCTGCCGGTTCCCAGTGTCTGCGGGGCAAAGACCGCAGGGCCCTCATGCCGGGTAGAGCTGGCGGCCAGACTCGGACGGTGGCTGTACCCTGCTCGCCCGCTCCCCGGCCTCCCTGAAGCCTCATAGTCCGCCGTGACAGCGGGCAAGAACCATGTCTTGCTTTACCTGGTTTTATCTTTATTTATTTATTTATTTATTTATTGATTGTTGCCTTCCATCCAATGTAGTTGTGGGAATCATGTAGTTACTGATCGTCGTTCAAAACCTCACCCAACACCGCCCCCAGACGGGGAGCAGTGGGGACCGCCTAGCGGCAGGCCACACGGCTGGGGCCACAGAACTGACCATGTCGGGTGGCCGGGCCTGCTGCCCCCACCCTCGAGTTGCGAGGGGACAGTGTCCGGGCTGCGGGGAGGCCCAGCTGTGTGTCTGAGGGTTTATGCGTTCCTAAATATACCGATAGCCTCATTGGCAAAATCGTCGGGACGGTCTGCAAAGGAAGCCTAGAGCAACACAGGACAGCAGAGCAATGAAGAGGAAAGCTGAGCAAGGCAAAGCAAAGCAGTGCAAACTTGTACAAGGAAAGTCCCAGCAGTGCCAGGAAACGTAGAGCAAAGTAAAGAAAGCAGTTGGAGGCGAGGCTAAGCAGAGCAGGGGTAGGAAAAGCAAAGCAGAGCAGAGTAGGTAAAACCAAGAAGCGCCAGGAATACGAAGCAAAGGAAAACAAAGGAAAGCATGGCCTGAAAAAGCATGGTCAGGAAAGGCAACGCAGAGCAAGGCAAAGCGAAGCAGTGCAAACTTGTACAAGGAAAGTCCCAGCAGTGCCAGGAAAGGTAGAGCAAAGTAACGAAAGCAGTTTGAGGCGAGGCAAAGCACAGCAGGGGTAGGAAAAGCAAAGCAGAGCAGAGAAAGTAAAACCAAGAGGTGCCAGGAATACAAAGCGAAGCAAGACAAAGGAAAGCATGGCCCGAAAATGCAGGGTCAGGAAAAGCAAAGCGCGGCCAGGAAAACCAAAGTAAAAAGGTCCAGAAATAAAACAAAGCAATGCAATGAATATATATCTAAAGTAAAAAAAAAAAAAAAAAAAAAAAAGGGCAAAAAAAAAAACAAGCAAAGCATGGCCAGGAAAAGCAAAGTAAAGCGTGTCCAGGAAAGGCAAAGCAGTGCAAGGCAGAGCAAAGGAAAGGAAAGTAGCACAAGGAAAAGCAAAGCAGTGCCAGGAAATGTAGAGCAAAAGAAAGAAAGCAGTTTGAGGAGGCAAGGCAAAGCACAGCAGGGGTAGGAAAAGCAGAGCAGAGCAGAGAAAGTAAAACCAAGAGGTGCCTGGAATAAAAAGCAAAGCAAAACAAAGGAAAGCGTGGCCGGAAAAAGCACGGCCAGGAAAGGCAACGCAGAGCAAGGCAAAGCAAAGCAGTGCAAACTCGTACAAGGAAAGTCCCAGCAGTGCCAGGAAACGTAGAGCAAAGTAAAGAAAGCAGTTTGAGGCGAGGCTAAGCAGAGCAGGGGTAGGAAAAGCAAAGCAGAGCAGAGAAGGTAAAGCAAAGCCGTGGCAGGAATACGAAGCGAAGCAAAACAAAGGAAAGCATGGCCTGAAAAAGCATGGTCAGGAAAGGCAACGCAGAGCAAGGCAAAGCGAAGCAGTGCAAACTCGTACAAGGAAAGTCCCAGCAGTGCCAGGAAACGTAGAGCAAAGTAAAGAAACCAGTTGGAGGCGAGGCAAAGCAGAGCAGGGGTAGGAAAAGCAAAGCAGAGCAGAGAAAGTAAAACCAAGAGGTGCCAGGAATACAAAGCAGAGCAAGACAAAGGAAAGCGTGGCCTGAAAAAGCGTGGCCAGGAAAGGCAAAGCAGAGCAAGGCAAAGCGAAGCAGTGCAAACTCGTACAAGGAAAGTCCCAGCATTGCCAGGAAACGTAGAGCGAAGTAAGGAAAGCAGTTTGAGGCAAGGCAAAGCACTGCAGGCGTAGGAAAAGCAGAGCAGAGCAGAGAAAGTAAAACCAAGAGGTGCCAGGAATAAAAGCAGAGCAAGAGAAAGGAAAGCGTGGCCTGAAAAAGCATGGCCAGGAAAAGCAAATCGCGGCGAGGAAAACCAAAGCAAAAAGGTCCAAAAATAAAACAAAGCAATGCAATGAATATGTATCTAAAGTAAAAAAAAATAAAAAATAAAAAAAAAGGCAAAAAAGACAACAAGCAAAGCAGGGCCAGGAAAAGCAAAGTAAAGCGTGTCCAGGAAAGGCAAAGCGGTGCAAGGCAGAGCAAAGGAAAGGAAAGTAGCACAAGGTAAAGCAAAGCAGTGCCAGGAAATGTAGAGCAAAAGAAAGAAAGCAGTTTGAGGAGGCAAGGCAAAGCACAGCAGGGTTAGGAAAAGAAAGCAATGTAGAGAAGGAAAAGCAAAGCAGTGCCAGGAATACAAAGCAAAGCAAAACAAAGGAAAGCGTGGCCTGAAAAAGCATGGCCAGGAAAGGCAACGCAGAGCAAGGCAAAGCAAAGCAGTGCGAACTCGTACAAGGAAAGTCCCAGCAGTGCCAGGAAACGTAGAGCAAAGTAAAGAAAGCAGTTTGAGGCGAGGCAAAGCACAGCAGGGGTAGGAAAAGCAAAGCAGAGCAGAGAAGGTAAAGCAAAGCCGTGGCAGGAATACGAAGCGAAGCAAGACAAAGGAAAGCGTGGCCTGAAAAAGCGTGGTCAGGAAAGGCAACGCAGAGCAAGGCAAAGCAAAGCAGTGCAAACTCGTACAAGGAAAGTCCCAGCAGTGCCAGGAAACGTAGAGCAAAGTAAAGAAAGCAGTTTGAGGCGAGGCAAAGCAGAGCAGGGGTAGGAAAAGCAAAGCAGAGCAGAGAAAGTAAAACCAAGAGGTGCCAGGAATACGAAGCGAAGCAAGACAAAGGAAAGCATGGCCTGAAAAAGCATGGCCAGGAAAAGCAAAGCGCGGCCAGGAAAACCAAAGTAAAAAGGTCCAGAAATAAAACAAAGCAATGCAATGAATATATATCTAAAGTAAAAAAAAAAAAAAAAAAAAAAAAGGCAAAAAAAAAAACAAGCAAAGCAGGGCCAGGAAAAGCAAAGTAAAGCGTGTCCAGGAAAGGCAAAGCAGTGCAAGGCAGAGCAAAGCAAAGTGAAGTAGCACAAGGAAAAGCAAAGCAGTGCCAGGAAAGACAGAGCAAACAAAGCAAAGCAAAGCAATCTGAGGCAAAGCAAAGCAAAGCAGGGGCAAGAAAAGCAGACCAAAGTAGAGAAGGAAAAGCAAAAGTGTGCCCGGAAGAGCAGAGCAAAGCAAAGCAGAGCAAGGAAAAAGAAAGAGAAGCGAAGCAAATGGAAGGAGCTGGCGGCCAGCCCTCCTGCCGGTTCCCAGTGTCTGCGGGGCAAAGACCGCAGGGCCCTCATGCCGGGTAGAGCTGGCGGCCAGACTCGGACGGTGGCTGTACCCTGCTCGCCCGCTCCCCGGCCTCCCTGACACCTCATAGTCCGCCGTGACAGTGGGCAAGAACCATGTCTTGCTTTACCTGGTTTTATCTTTATTTATTTATTTATTTATTGATTGTTGCCTTCCATCCAATGTAGTTGTGGGAATCATGTAGTTACTGATCGTCGTTCAAAACCTCACCCAACACCGTCCCCAGACGGGCAGCAGTGGGGACCGCCTAGCGGCAGGCCACACGGCTGGGGCCACAGAACTGACCATGTCGGGTGGCCGGGCCTGCTGCCCCCACCCTCGAGTTGCGAGGGGACAGTGTCCGGGCTGCGGGGAGGCCCAGCTGTGTGTCTGAGGATTTATGCGTTCCTAAATATACCGATCGCCTCATCGGCAAAATCGTCGGGACGGTCTGCAAAGGAAGCCTAGCGCAGCACAGGAGAGCAGAGAAATGAAGAGGAAAGCCGAGCAAGGCAAAGCAAAGCCCTGCTAGGGAAAAGAATGCGGCATAATGAAAAGAAATGACAAGCAGGGCCAGGCAAAGCAAAGCAAAGAAAAACAGTGCTGTGAATACGAAACGTGTAGTTCCTTAGTGTCGTCCGAAATCGCAGCCCCCACCCGCCCCAGACGAATAGGAAGGGGCCCGTTGCCGGGTTACGGGGAGGCGGGCGTTCAAGAAGGCGAGGGTGTGGCAGCGGCCCCCGGTTGCTTCCGGCCGCCGGTCGCTCTGACATAAGAGGCTCCCGCTCGGTCACGAGCAGCTCGCCACCTGTGCGACTCGGTGTGGCTGGCTGCCCGGCCGGTTTGCTTTAGCTTTTTATCGTTACATAAACGATCGATAGATATTTAATATTACATATACTACTTAAAAGTTATTACAAAAGAAAGTACTAAATAAGAGTAAATATATATATAACGAAAACATAATAAAAACAGTAGTAGTAATAATAATAATAATCGTTGTCAGTTTCCCCCTTTACTTTTAGCAATCACGTAGTTACTTAGCGTCGTTCGCAACCCCCACCCTCCCCAGACGAATAGCAACGGGGCCCACCTGGCGGCTCGCCGGACAGCGGGGGCCACAGAGTAGACCCGGCCCGGTGGCCAGATCCCTGTCCCCTCGTCCGCCAGTTCCGAGGGGACAGTCGCCGAGGTGGGGGGAGGTCAAGGTGTGCGTCTGAGAGTTTACGTGTTCCTAAATACACCGATCGACTCGTCGGCAAAATCGGTGGGACGGTCTGCAAAAGAAGCCTAGCGCAGCAAAGCAGAGCAGAGCAGAGCAATGCGGAGGAAAGCAGAGCAAGGCAAAGCAAAGCCCCGCTAGGGAAAAGAAAGTGGCATAAGGAAAAGCAAAGCACGGCCAGAAAAAAACAAAGGAAAGAAGGTAAAAAAAAAAAAAAAAACAAGAAAAAAAAAAACAACAAAGCAAAGCAGGGCCAGAAAAAGCAAAGCAAAGCATGGCCAGGAAAGGCAAAGCAGAGCAAGGCAAAGCAAAGCAGAGCAAAAGAGCACAAAGAAATGCATAGCAGAGCCAGGAACACAAAGCAAAGCAAAACAAAGGAAAGCATGGCCGGGGGGGGGGGGGGGGGGCGGTGGGGGGGGGGGTGGGGGGGGGGGGGAGGGGGAAGAAAAACAAAAATGAGGGCCAGGGAATGCAAAGCACAGCAATGCAAAACAAAGCAAAGCAGCACAAGACAAAGCAAAGCACTGTCTGGAATTCAAGGCAAAGTGAAGCAAAGTAAAACAAAGCAGGGCCAGAAAAGGAAAGAAAAGCAGGGGTAAGAAAAGCAAAGCAAAGCATGGCCAGGAAAGGCAAATGACAGTAAGGCAAAGCAAAGCAGAGCAAAGTAGCACAAGCAAAAACAAAGCAGGGCCAGGAAAGGTAGAGCAAAGGAAAGAAAGAAATTGAGGCAAGGCGAAGCACAGCGGGGGTAGGAAAACAAAGCAACGTAGAGAAGGAAAAGAGAAGCAGTGCCAGGAATACAAAGCAAAGCTAAACAAAGGAAAGCGTGGCCTGAAAAAGCAAAAGAAAGCATGCGCAGGGAAGGCAAAGCAGAGAAAGGGCAAGCAAGGCAGCACGAGGAAAACTAAAACAGTGTCAAAGAGGGAAGGCAAAGTAAAGCAAAACCAAACAAAGCACGGCCAGAAAAGCAGAGCAAGGCAAAGGAAAGCGAAGCAAAGTAGCACGAGGAAAAGCAAAGCATTGCCAGGAAAGACAAAGCAAACAAAGCAAAGAAAAGCAATCTGAGGCAAAGCAAAGCAAAGCAGGGGCAAGAACAGCAGAGGAAAGGAGAGAAGGAAAAGCAAAAGTGTGCCCGGAAGAGCAGAGCAAAGCAAAGCAGAGCAAGGAAAAAGAAAGAGAAGCGAAGCAAATGTAAGGAGCTGGCGGCCAGCCCTCCTGCCGGTTCCCAGTGTCTGCGGGGCAAAGACCGCAGGGCCCTCATGCCGGGTAGAGCTGGCGGCCAGACTCGGACGGTGGCTGTACCCTGCTCGCCCGCTCCCCGGCCTCCCTGAAGCCTCATAGTCCGCCGTGACAGCGGGCAAGAACCATGTCTTGCTTTACCTGGTTTTTTTTTTTTTTTTCCCTGCATTTATTTATTTATTTATTCTTGCCTTCCATCCACTGTAGTTGTGGGAATCATGTATTTACTGATCGTCGTTCAAAACCTCACCCAACACCGTCCCCAGACGGGGAGCAGTGGGGACCGCCTAGCGGCAGGCCACACGGCTGGGGCCACAGGACTGACCATGTCGGGTGGCCGGGCCTGCTGCCCCCACCCTCGAGTTGCGAGGGGACAGTGTCCGGGCTGCGGGGAGGCCCAGCTGTGTGTCTGAGGGTTTATGCGTTCCTAAATATACTGATAGCCTCATTGGCAAAATTGGCGGGACAGTCTGCAAAGGAAGCCTAGCGCAACACAGGACAGCAGAGAAATGAAGAGGAAAGCCGAGCAAGGCAAAGCAAAGCAGTGCAAACTCGTACAAGGAAAGTCCCAGCAGTGCCAGGAAACGTAGAGCAAAGTAACGAAAGCAGTTTGAGGAGGCAAGGCAAAGCACAGCAGGGGTAGGAAAAGCAAAGCAGAGCAGAGAAGGTAAAGCAAAGCCGTGGCAGGAATACAAAGCAAAGCAAAACAAAGGAAAGCGTGGCCTGAAAAAGCAAAAGAAAACATGGCCATTGGAGGTAAACTAGAGCAAGGCAAAGCAAAGCAAAGCAAAGCGAAGTAGCACGAGGAAAAGCAAAGCATTGCCAGGAAAGACAAAGCAAACAAAGCAAAGCAAAGCAATCTGAGGCAAAGCAGAGCAAAGCAGGGGCAGGAACAGCAGAGGAAAGTAGAGAAGGAAAAGCAAAAGTGTGCCCGGAAGAGCAGAGCAGAGCAGAGCAAAGCAGAGCAAGGAAAAAGAAAGAGAAGCGAAGCAAATGGAAGGAGCTGGCGGCCAGCCCTCCTGCCGGTTCCCAGTGTCTGCGGGGCAAAGACCGCAGGGCCCTCATGCCGGGTAGAGCTGGCGGCCAGACTTGGACGGTGGCTGTACCCTGCTCGCCCGCTCCCCGGCCTCCCTGACACCTCATAGTCCGCCGTGACAGCGGGCAAGAACCATGTCTTGCTTTACCTGGTTTTATCTTTATTTATTTATTTATTTATTGATTTATTGTTGCCTTCCATCCAATGTAGTTGTGGGAATCATGTAGTTACTTACCGTCGTTGAAAACCTCACCCAACGCCGTCCCCAGACGAATAGCAGTGGGGCCCGCCTAGCGGCAGGCCACACGGCTGGGGCCACAGAACTGACCATGTCGGGTGGCCGGGCCTGGTGCCCCCACCCTCGAGTTGCGAGGGGACAGTGTCCGGGCTGCGGGGAGGCCCAGCTGTGTGTCTGAGGGTTTATGCGTTCCTAAATATACCGATCGCCTCATCGGCAAAATCGTCGGGACGGTCTGCAAAGGAAGCCTAGCGCAGCACAGGAGAGCAGAGAAATGAAGAGGAAAGCCGAGCAAGGCAAAGCAAAGCAGTGCAAACTGGTACAAGGAATGTCCCAGCAGTGCCAGGAACCGTAGAGCAAAGTAAAGAAAGCAGTTTGAGGCGAGGCAAAGCACAGCAGGGGTAGGAAAAGCAAAGCAGAGCAGAGAAAGTAAAACCAAGATGTGCCAGGAATAAAAGCAGAGCAAGACAAAGGAAAGGGTGGCCTGAAAAAGCATGGCCAGGAGAAGCAAAGCGCGGTGAGGAAAACCAAAGCCAAAAGGTCCAAAAATAAAACAAAGCAATGCAATGAATATGTATCTAAAGTAAAAAAAAAAAATAAAAAATAAAAAAAAAAAGGCAAAAAAAACCAACAAGCAAAGCAGGGCCAGGAAAAGCAAAGTAAAGCGTGTCCAGGAAAGGCAAAGCAGTGCAAGGCAGAGCAAAGGAAAGGAAAGTAGCACAAGGAAAAGCAAAGCAGTGCCAGGAAATGTAGAGCAAAAGAAAGAAAGCAGTTTGAGGAGGCAAGGCAAAGCACAGCAGGGGTAGGAAAAGAAAGCAACGTAGAGAAGGAAAAGGAAAGCAGTGCCAGGAATACAAAGCAAAGCAAAACAAAGGAAAGCATGGCCTGAAAAAGCATGGCCAGGAAAGGCAAAGCAGAGCAAGGCAGAGCAAAGCAGTTCGAACTCTTACAAGGAAAGTCCCAGCAGTGCCAGGAAACGTAGAGCAAAGTAAAGAAAGCAGTTTGAGGCGAGGCAAAGCACAGCAGGGGTAGGAAAAGCAAAGCAGAGCAGAGAAGGTAAAACCAAGAGGTGCCAGGAATACGAAGCAAAGGAAAACAAAGGAAAGCATGGCCTGAAAAAGCATGGCCAGGAAAGGCAACGCAGAGCAAGGCAAAGCAAAGCAGTGCAAACTCGTACAAGGAAAGTCCCAGCAGTGCCAGGAAACGTAGAGCAAAGTAAAGAAAGCAGTTTGAGGCGAGGCAAAGCACAGCAGGGGTAGGAAAAGCAAAGCAGAGCAGAGAAAGTAAAACCAAGAGGTGACAGGCATACGAAGCAAAGGAAAACAAAGGAAAGCATGGCCTGAAAAAGCATGGCCAGGAAAGGCAACGCAGAGCAAGGCAAAGCAAAGCAGTGCAAACTCGTACAAGGAAAGTCCCAGCAGTGCCAGGAAAGGTAGAGCAAAGTAACGAAAGCAGTTGGAGGCAAGGCAAAGCAGAGCAGAGAAAGTAAAACCTAGAGGTGCCAGGAACACAAAGCGAAGCGAAGCAAGACAAAGGAAAGCGTGGCCTGAAAAAGCAAAAGAAAACATGGCCAGTGGAGGCAAAGCAGAGCAAGGCAAAGCAAAGCAGTGCAAACTCGTACAAGGAAAGTCCCAGCAGTGCCAGGAAACGTAGAGCAAAGTAAAGAAAGCAGTTTGAGGCGAAGCAAAGCACAGCGGGGGTAGGAAAAGCAAAGCAGAGCAGAGAAGGTAAAACCAAGAGGTGCCAGGAATACGAAGCAAAGGAAAACAAAGGAAAGCATGGCCTGAAAACGCATGGCCAGGAAAGGCAACGCAGAGCAAGGCAAAGCAAAGCAGTGCAAACTCGTACAAGGAAAGTCCCAGCAGTGCCAGGAAAGGTAGAGCAAAGTAACGAAAGCAGTTTGAGGAGGCAAGGCAAAGCACAGCAGGGGTAGGAAAAGCAAAGCAGAGCAGAGAAGGTAAAGCAAAGCCGTGGCAGGAATACAAAGCAAAGCAAAACAAAGGAAAGCGTGGCCTGAAAAAGCAAAAGAAAACATGGCCATTGGAGGTAAACTAGAGCAAGGCAAAGCAAAGCAAAGCAAAGCGAAGTAGCACGAGGAAAAGCAAAGCATTGCCAGGAAAGACAAAGCAAACAAAGCAAAGCAAAGCAATCTGAGGCAAAGCAGAGCAAAGCAGGGGCAGGAACAGCAGAGGAAAGTAGAGAAGGAAAAGCAAAAGTGTGCCCGGAAGAGCAGAGCAGAGCAGAGCAAAGCAGAGCAAGGAAAAAGAAAGAGAAGCGAAGCAAATGGAAGGAGCTGGCGGCCAGCCCTCCTGCCGGTTCCCAGTGTCTGCGGGGCAAAGACCGCAGGGCCCTCATGCCGGGTAGAGCTGGCGGCCAGACTTGGACGGTGGCTGTACCCTGCTCGCCCGCTCCCCGGCCTCCCTGACACCTCATAGTCCGCCGTGACAGCGGGCAAGAACCATGTCTTGCTTTACCTGGTTTTATCTTTATTTATTTATTTATTTATTTATTTATTGTTGCCTTCCATCCAATGTAGTTGTGGGAATCATGTAGTTACTTACCGTCGTTGAAAACCTCACCCAACGCCGTCCCCAGACGAATAGCAGTGGGGCCCGCCTAGCGGCAGGCCACACGGCTGGGGCCACAGAACTGACCATGTCGGGTGGCCGGGCCTGGTGCCCCCACCCTCGAGTTGCGAGGGGACAGTGTCCGGGCTGCGGGGAGGCCCAGCTGTGTGTCTGAGGGTTTATGCGTTCCTAAATATACCGATCGCCTCATCGGCAAAATCGTCGGGACGGTCTGCAAAGGAAGCCTAGCGCAGCACAGGAGAGCAGAGAAATGAAGAGGAAAGCCGAGCAAGGCAAAGCAAAGCAGTGCAAACTGGTACAAGGAATGTCCCAGCAGTGCCAGGAACCGTAGAGCAAAGTAAAGAAAGCAGTTTGAGGCGAGGCAAAGCACAGCAGGGGTAGGAAAAGCAAAGCAGAGCAGAGAAAGTAAAACCAAGATGTGCCAGGAATAAAAGCAGAGCAAGACAAAGGAAAGGGTGGCCTGAAAAAGCATGGCCAGGAGAAGCAAAGCGCGGTGAGGAAAACCAAAGCCAAAAGGTCCAAAAATAAAACAAAGCAATGCAATGAATATGTATCTAAAGTAAAAAAAAAAAATAAAAAATAAAAAAAAAAAGGCAAAAAAAACCAACAAGCAAAGCAGGGCCAGGAAAAGCAAAGTAAAGCGTGTCCAGGAAAGGCAAAGCAGTGCAAGGCAGAGCAAAGGAAAGGAAAGTAGCACAAGGAAAAGCAAAGCAGTGCCAGGAAATGTAGAGCAAAAGAAAGAAAGCAGTTTGAGGAGGCAAGGCAAAGCACAGCAGGGGTAGGAAAAGAAAGCAACGTAGAGAAGGAAAAGGAAAGCAGTGCCAGGAATACAAAGCAAAGCAAAACAAAGGAAAGCATGGCCTGAAAAAGCATGGCCAGGAAAGGCAAAGCAGAGCAAGGCAGAGCAAAGCAGTTCGAACTCTTACAAGGAAAGTCCCAGCAGTGCCAGGAAACGTAGAGCAAAGTAAAGAAAGCAGTTTGAGGCGAGGCAAAGCACAGCAGGGGTAGGAAAAGCAAAGCAGAGCAGAGAAGGTAAAACCAAGAGGTGCCAGGAATACGAAGCAAAGGAAAACAAAGGAAAGCATGGCCTGAAAAAGCATGGCCAGGAAAGGCAACGCAGAGCAAGGCAAAGCAAAGCAGTGCAAACTCGTACAAGGAAAGTCCCAGCAGTGCCAGGAAACGTAGAGCAAAGTAAAGAAAGCAGTTTGAGGCGAGGCAAAGCACAGCAGGGGTAGGAAAAGCAAAGCAGAGCAGAGAAAGTAAAACCAAGAGGTGACAGGCATACGAAGCAAAGGAAAACAAAGGAAAGCATGGCCTGAAAAAGCATGGCCAGGAAAGGCAACGCAGAGCAAGGCAAAGCAAAGCAGTGCAAACTCGTACAAGGAAAGTCCCAGCAGTGCCAGGAAAGGTAGAGCAAAGTAACGAAAGCAGTTGGAGGCAAGGCAAAGCAGAGCAGAGAAAGTAAAACCTAGAGGTGCCAGGAACACAAAGCGAAGCGAAGCAAGACAAAGGAAAGCGTGGCCTGAAAAAGCAAAAGAAAACATGGCCAGTGGAGGCAAAGCAGAGCAAGGCAAAGCAAAGCAGTGCAAACTCGTACAAGGAAAGTCCCAGCAGTGCCAGGAAACGTAGAGCAAAGTAAAGAAAGCAGTTTGAGGCGAAGCAAAGCACAGCGGGGGTAGGAAAAGCAAAGCAGAGCAGAGAAGGTAAAACCAAGAGGTGCCAGGAATACGAAGCAAAGGAAAACAAAGGAAAGCATGGCCTGAAAACGCATGGCCAGGAAAGGCAACGCAGAGCAAGGCAAAGCAAAGCAGTGCAAACTCGTACAAGGAAAGTCCCAGCAGTGCCAGGAAAGGTAGAGCAAAGTAACGAAAGCAGTTTGAGGAGGCAAGGCAAAGCACAGCAGGGGTAGGAAAAGCAAAGCAGAGCAGAGAAGGTAAAGCAAAGCCGTGGCAGGAATACAAAGCAAAGCAAAACAAAGGAAAGCGTGGCCTGAAAAAGCAAAAGAAAACATGGCCATTGGAGGTAAACTAGAGCAAGGCAAAGCAAAGCAAAGCAAAGCGAAGTAGCACGAGGAAAAGCAAAGCATTGCCAGGAAAGACAAAGCAAACAAAGCAAAGCAAAGCAATCTGAGGCAAAGCAGAGCAAAGCAGGGGCAGGAACAGCAGAGGAAAGTAGAGAAGGAAAAGCAAAAGTGTGCCCGGAAGAGCAGAGCAGAGCAGAGCAAAGCAGAGCAAGGAAAAAGAAAGAGAAGCGAAGCAAATGGAAGGAGCTGGCGGCCAGCCCTCCTGCCGGTTCCCAGTGTCTGCGGGGCAAAGACCGCAGGGCCCTCATGCCGGGTAGAGCTGGCGGCCAGACTTGGACGGTGGCTGTACCCTGCTCGCCCGCTCCCCGGCCTCCCTGACACCTCATAGTCCGCCGTGACAGCGGGCAAGAACCATGTCTTGCTTTACCTGGTTTTATCTTTATTTATTTATTTATTTATTTATTTATTGTTGCCTTCCATCCAATGTAGTTGTGGGAATCATGTAGTTACTTACCGTCGTTGAAAACCTCACCCAACGCCGTCCCCAGACGAATAGCAGTGGGGCCCGCCTAGCGGCAGGCCACACGGCTGGGGCCACAGAACTGACCATGTCGGGTGGCCGGGCCTGCTGCCCCCACCCTCGAGTTGCGAGGGGACAGTGTCCGGGCTGCGGGGAGGCCCAGCTGTGTGTCTGAGGGTTTATGCGTTCCTAAATATACCGATCGCCTCATCGGCAAAATCGTCGGGACGGTCTGCAAAGGAAGCCTAGCGCAGCACAGGAGAGCAGAGAAATGAAGAGGAAAGCCGAGCAAGGCAAAGCAAAGCAGTGCAAACTGGTACAAGGAATGTCCCAGCAGTGCCAGGAACCGTAGAGCAAAGTAAAGAAAGCAGTTTGAGGCGAGGCAAAGCACAGCAGGGGTAGGAAAAGCAAAGCAGAGCAGAGAAAGTAAAACCAAGATGTGCCAGGAATAAAAGCAGAGCAAGACAAAGGAAAGGGTGGCCTGAAAAAGCATGGCCAGGAGAAGCAAAGCGCGGCCAGGAAAACCAAAGCCAAAAGGTCCAAAAATAAAACAAAGCAATGCAATGAATATGTATCTAAAGTAAAAAAAAAAAATAAAAAATAAAAAAAAAAGGCAAAAAAAACCAACAAGCAAAGCAGGGCCAGGAAAAGCGAAGTAAAGCGTGTCCAGGAAAGGCAAAGCAGTGCAAGGCAGAGCAAAGGAAAGGAAAGTAGCACAAGGAAAAGCAAAGCAGTGCCAGGAAATGTAGAGCAAAAGAAAGAAAGCAGTTTGAGGAGGCAAGGCAAAGCACAGCAGGGGTAGGAAAAGAAAGCAACGTAGAGAAGGAAAAGGAAAGCAGTGCCAGGAATACAAAGCAAAGCAAAACAAAGGAAAGCATGGCCTGAAAAAGCATGGCCAGGAAAGGCAAAGCAGAGCAAGGCAGAGCAAAGCAGTGCGAACTCGTACAAGGAAAGTCCCAGCAGTGCCAGGAAACGTAGAGCAAAGTAAAGAAAGCAGTTTGAGGCGAGGCAAAGCACAGCAGGGGTAGGAAAATCAAAGCAGAGCAGAGAAGGTAAAACCAAGAGGTGCCAGGAATACGAAGCAAAGGAAAACAAAGGAAAGCATGGGTTGAAAAAGCATGGCCAGGAAAGGCAACGCAGAGCAAGGCAAAGCAAAGCAGTGCAAACTCGTACAAGGAAAGTCCCAGCAGTGCCAGGAAACGTAGAGCAAAGTAAAGAAAGCAGTTTGAGGCGAGGCAAAGCACAGCAGGGGTAGGAAAAGCAAAGCAGAGCAGAGAAAGTAAAACCAAGAGGTGCCAGGAATACGAAGCGAAGCAAAGCAAGACAAAAAAAACTAGGTAAGAAAAAAAACTAGGTAAAAAGAAAAAAAACTAGGTAAACTAGGTAAGAAGGGGGACGGGGCTCAAACAAGGCCTGTTGGAGCTGTGCCGGGGGAAACAATGGCTAGGCCGGGGAAGAAGGCGATGGCCCAGCTGAAGTGCATCTACACTAATGCACGCAGCATGGGTAACAAACAGGAGGAGCTGGAAGCCATCGTGCAGCAGGCAGGCTACGACTTGGTTGCCATCACGGAGACGTGGTGGGACCGCTCCCACGACTGGAGTGCTGCAATGCCTGGCTATCGGCTCTTCAGGAGGGACAGGCAGCACAAAAGAGGTGGTGGCGTGGCTCTCTACATTAGAGAATCTTTTGATGTTGTGGAACTCCAGGCTGGGAATGATAAGGTTGAATCCCTGTGGGTTAGGATCCGTGGGAAGGCCGGCAAGGCTAGCATCCTGGTGGGGGTCTGCTATAGACCGCCGAACCAGGATGCGGAGACGGATGAGGAGTTTTATAGGCAACTGACAGAAGTTGCAAAATCGTCGGCGCTTGTCCTCGTGGGGGACTTCAACTTCCCGGACATATCCTGGAAACACAACACGGCACAGAGAAAGCAGTCTAGGAGGTTTCTGGAGAGCGTGGGAGATAGCTTCCTGACGCAGCTGGTCAGTGAACCTACCAGGGGTGGTGCCCCGCTAGACCTTCTCTTCACAAACAGAGAAGGACTGGTGGGAGATGTGGTGGTCGGAAGCTGTCTGGGGCAGAGTGACCACGAAATGGTAGAGTTCTCTATTCTTGGCGAGGCCAGGAAGGGGACCAGTAAAACTGCTGTCTTGGACTTCCGGAGGGCTGACTTTGAGCTGCTCAGGACGCTGGTTGGCCGAGTCCCTTGGGAGGCGGTTCTGAAGGGCAGAGGAGTCCAGGAAGGCTGGGCGCTCCTCAAGAAGGAAATCGTGATGGCACAGGAGCGGTCCGTCCCCACGTGCCCAAAGATGAGCCGGCGTGGAAGAAGACCGGCCTGGCTCAACAGAGAGTTGCGGCTGGAGCTTAGCAGAAAAAAGAGGGTTTATAATCTTTGGAAAAAAGGGCGGGCCACTGAGGAGGACTACAAGGATGTAGCGAGGCTGTGCAGGGAGAAAATTAGAAAGGCCAAAGCTCATCTGGAGCTCAATCTGGCTACTGCCGTTAAAGACAACAAAAAATCCTTTTACAAATACATCAACGCGAAACGGAGGACTAGGGAGAATCTCCATCCTTTACTGGATGCGAGGGGAAACCTAGTTACTAAGGATGAGGAAAAGGCTGAGGTGCTTAATGCCGCCTTTGCCTCAGTCTTTAGCGGCAATACCGGTTGTTCTCCGGACACCCAGTGCCCTGAGCTGGTGGAAGGGGATGGGGAGCAGGATGTGGCCTTCGCTATCCATGAGGAAATGGTTGGCGACCTGCTACGGAGCTTGGATGTGCGCAAGTCGATGGGGCCTGATGGGATCCACCCGAGGGTACTGCGAGAACTGGCGGAGGAGCTGGCCGAGCCGCTTTCCATCATTTATCGGCAGTCCTGGCTATCGGGGGAGGTCCCGGTTGACTGGCGGCTAGCCAATGTGACGCCCATCTATAAGAAGGGCCGGAGGGCAGACCCGGGGAACTATAGGCCTGTCAGTTTGACCTCAGTGCCGGGGAAGCTCATGGAGCAGATTATCTTGAGGGTCATCACGCGGCACTTGCAGGGCAAGCAGGCGATCAGGCCCAGTCAGCATGGGTTTATGAAAGGCAGGTCCTGCTTGACGAACCTGATCTCCTTCTATGACCAAGTGACGCGCTTGGTGGATGAGGGAAAGGCTGTGGACGTGGTCTACCTTGACCTCAGTAAGGCTTTTGACACCGTTCCCCACAACATTCTCCTCAAGAAACTGGCTGCTCGTGGCTTGGACTGGCGTACGCTTCGCTGGGTTAGAAACTGGCTGGATGGCCGGGCCCAGAGAGTTGTGGTGAATGGAGTCAAATCTGGTTGGAGGCCGGTCACTAGTGGAGTCCCCCAGGGCTCGGTACTGGGGCCGGTCCTCTTTAATATCTTTATCGATGATCTGGATGAGGGCGTCCAGTGCACCCTCAGTAAGTTTGCAGATGACACCAAGCTAAGTGCGTGTGTCGATCTGCTCGAGGGCAGGAAGGCTCTGCAGGAGGATCTGGATAGGCTGGAGCGATGGGCTGAGGTCAACTGCATGAAGTTCAACAAGGCCAAGTGCCGGGTCCTGCACCTGGGCTGCAACAACCCCAAGCAGAGCTACAGGCTGGGAGATGAGTGGCTGGAAAGCTGCCTGGCCGAGAAGGACCTGGGAGTATTGGTGGATAGTCGGCTGAATATGAGCCAGCAGTGTGCTCAGGTGGCCAAGAAGGCCAATGGCATCCTGGCCTGTATAAGAAGCAGTGTGGCCAGCAGGTCGAGGGAAGTGATTGTGCCCCTGTACTCGGCTCTGGTGAGGCCGCACCTCGAGTACTGTGTTCAGTTTTGGGCCCCTCGCTACAGAAAGGACATGGACGTGCTCGAGCGAGTCCAGAGAAGGGCGACCAAGCTGGTGAGGGGTCTGGAGAACAAGTCTTACGAGGAGCGGCTGAGGGAGCTGGGCTTGTTCAGCCTGGAGAAGAGGAGGCTCAGGGGCGACCTCATCGCTCTCTACAGTTACCTGAAAGGAGGCTGTAGAGAGGTGGGGGTTGGTCTATTCTCCCACGTGCCTAGTGACAGGACGAGGGGGAATGGGCTAAAGTTGCGACAGGGGAGTTTTAGGTTGGATGTTAGGAAGTACTTCTTTACCGAAAGGGTTATTAAGCATTGGAACGGGCTGCCCAGGGAGGTGGTGGAGTCACCATCCCTGGAGGTCTTTAAAAGACGTTTAGATGTAGAGCTTAGGGATATGGTTTAGTGGAGTACTTAGTGTTAGGTCGGAGGTTGGACTCGATGATCTTGAGGTCTCTTCCAACCTAGAGAAATCTGTGAAATCTGTGAATCTGTGAAAAGAAAGCGTGGCCTGAAAAAGCAAAAGAAAACATGGCCAGTGGAGGCAAAGCAGAGCAAGGCAAAGCAAAGCAAAGCAAAGTAGCACGAGGAAAAGCAAAGCATTGCCAGGAAAGACAAAGCAAACAAAGCAAAGCAAAGCAATCTGAGGCAAAGCAGAGCAAAGCAGGGGCAAGAACAGCAGAGGAAAGCAGAGAAGGAAAAGCAAAAGTGTGCCCGGAAGAGCAGAGCAGAGCAAAGCAAAGCAGAGCAAGGAAAAACAAAGAGAAGCGAAGCAAATGTAAGGAGCTGGCGGCCAGCCCTCCTGCCGGTTCCCAGTGTCTGCAGGGCAAAGACCGCAGGGCCCTCATGCTGGGTAGAGCTGGCGGCCAGACTCGGACGGTGGCTGTACCCTGCTCGCCCGCTCCCCGGCCTCCCTGAACCCTCATAGTCCGCCGTGACAGAGGGCAAGAACCATGTCTTGCTTTACCTGATTTTTTTTTTTTTTTTTTTTCCCCCTGCATTTATTTATTTATTTATATATTCTTGCCTTCCATCCACTGTAGTTGTGGGAATCATGTATTTACTGATCGTCGTTCAAAACCTCACCCAACGCCGTCCCCAGACGGGGAGCAGTGGGGACCGCCTAGCGGCGGGCCACACGGCTGGGGCCACAGAACTGACCATGTCGGGTGGCCGGGCCTGCTGCCCCCACCCTCGAGTTGCGAGGGGACAGTGTCCGGGCTGCGGGGAGGCCCAGCTGTGTGTCTGAGGGTTTATGCGTTCCGAAATATACCGATCGCCTCATCGGCAAAATCGTCGGGACGGTCTGCAAAGGAAGCCTAGCGCAGCACAGGAGAGCAGAGAAATGAAGAGGAAAGCCGAGCAAGGCAAAGCAAAGCAGTGCAAACTTGTACAAGGAAAGTCCCAGCAGTGCCAGGTAACGTAGAGCAAAGTAAAGAAAGCAGTTGGAGGCGAGGCAAAGCACAGCAGGGGTAGGACAAGCAGAGCAGAGCAGAGAAAGTAAAACCAAGAGGTGCCAGGAATACGAAGCGAAGCAAAACAAAGGAAAGTGTGGCCCGAAAAAGCATGGCCAGGAAAGGCAACGCAGAGCAAGGCAAAGCAAAGCAGTGCAAACTTGTACAAGGAAAGTCCCAGCAGTGCCAGGAAACGTAGAGCAAAGTAAAGAAAGCAGTTTGAGGCGAGGCAAAGCACAGCAGGGGTAGGAAAAGCAAAGCAGAGCAGAGAAGGTAAAACCAAGAGGCGCCAGGAATACGAAGCAATGGAAAACAAAGGAAAGCATGGCCTGAAAAAGCATGGTCAGGAAAGGCAACGCAGAGCAAGGCAAAGCGAAGCAGTGCAAACTTGTACAAGGAAAGTCCCAGCAGTGCCAGGAAACGTAGAGCAAAGTAACGAAAGCAGTTTGAGGCGAGGCAAAGCACAGCAGGGGTAGGAAAAGCAAAGCAGAGCAGAGAAAGTAAAACCAAGAGGTGCCAGGAATACAAAGCAGAGCAAGACAAAGGAAAGCGTGGCCTGAAAAAGCGTGGCCAGGAAAGGCAAAGCAGAGCAAGGCAAAGCGAAGCAGTGCAAACTCGTACAAGGAAAGTCCCAGCAGTGCCAGGAAACGTAGAGCGAAGTAAGGAAAGCAGTTTGAGGCAAGGCAAAGCACTGCAGGCGTAGGAAAAGCAGAGCAGAGCAGAGAAAGTAAAACCAAGAAGTGCCAGGAATAAAAGCAGAGCAAGACAAAGGAAAGCGTGGCCTGAAAAAGCATGTCCCGGAAAGGCAAAGCAGAGCAAGGCAAAGCAAAGCAGTGCAAACTGGTACAAGGAAAGTCCCAGCAGTGCCAGGAAACGTAGAGCAAAGTTACGAAAGCAGTTTGAGGCAAGGCAAAGCACAGCAGGGGTAGGAAAAGCAGAGCAGAGCAGAGAAAGTAAAACCAAGAGGTGCCAGGAATACGAAGCGAAGCAAGACAAAGGAAAGCGTGGCCTGAAAAAGCATGGCCAGGAAAGGCAAAGCAGAGCAAGGCAAAGCAAAGCAGTGCAAACTCGTACAAGGAAAGTCCCAGCAGGGCCAGGAAACGTAGAGCAAAGTAAAGAATGCAGTTTGAGGCGAGGGAAAGCAGAGCAGGGGTAGGAAAAGCAAAGCAGAGCAGAGAAAGTAAAACCAAGAGGTGCCAGGAATACGAAGCGAAGCAAGACAAAGGAAAGCATGGCCTGAAAAAGCATGGCCAGGAAAGGCAAAGCAGAGCAAGGCAAAGCAAAGCAGTGCAAACTCGTACAAGGAAAGTCCCAGCAGGGCCAGGAAACGTAGAGCAAAGTAAAGAAAGCAGTTTGAGGCGAGGCAAAGCACAGCAGGGGTAGGAAAAGCAAAGCAGAGCAGAGAAAGTAAAACCAAGAGGTGCCAGGAATACAAAGCGAAGCAAGACAAAGGAAAGCATGGCCCGAAAATGCAGGGTCAGGAAAAGCAAAGCGCGGCCAGGAAAACCAAAGTAAAAAGGTCCAGAAATAAAACAAAGCAATGCAATGAATATATATCTAAAGTAAAAAAAAAAAAAAAAAAAGGGCAAAAAAAAAAAAAAAAGGGCAAAAAAAAAACCAAGCAAAGCATGGCCAGGAAAAGCAAAGTAAAGCGTGTCCAGGGAAGGCAAAGCAGTGCAAGGCAGAGCAAAGCAAAGGAAAGTAGCACAAGGAAAAGCAAAGCAGTGCCAGGAAATGTAGAGCAAAAGAAAGAAAGCAGTTTGAGGAGGCAAGGCAAAGCACAGCAGGGGTAGGAAAAGCAGAGCAGAGCAGAGAAAGTAAAACCAAGAGGTGCCTGGAATAAAAAGCAAAGCAAAACAAAGGAAAGCGTGGCCGGAAAAAGCACGGCCAGGAAAGGCAACGCAGAGCAAGGCAAAGCAAAGCAGTGCAAACTCGTACAAGGAAAGTCCCAGCAGTGCCAGGAAACGTAGAGCAAAGTAAAGAAAGCAGTTTGAGGCGAGGCTAAGCAGAGCAGGGGTAGGAAAAGCAAAGCAGAGCAGAGAAGGTAAAGCAAAGCCGTGGCAGGAATACAAAGCGAAGCAAAACAAAGGAAAGCATGGCCTGAAAAAGCACGGTCAGGAAAGGCAACGCAGAGCAAGGCAAAGCGAAGCAGTGCAAACTCGTACAAGGAAAGTCCCAGCAGTGCCAGGAAACGTAGAGCAAAGTAAAGAAACCAGTTGGAGGCGAGGCAAAGCAGAGCAGGGGTAGGAAAAGCAAAGCAGAGCAGAGAAGGTAAAGCAAAGCCGTGGCAGGAATACAAAGCGAAGCAAAACAAAGGAAAGCATGGCCTGAAAAAGCACGGTCAGGAAAGGCAAAGCAGAGCAAGGCAAAGCAAAGCAGTGCAAACTCGTACAAGGAAAGTCCCAGCAGGGCCAGGAAACGTAGAGCAAAGTAAAGAATGCAGTTTGAGGCGAGGGAAAGCAGAGCAGGGGTAGGAAAAGCAAAGCAGAGCAGAAAAAGTAAAACCAAGAGGTGCCAGGAATACGAAGCGAAGCAAGACAAAGGAAAGCATGGCCTGAAAAAGCATGGCCAGGAAAGGCAAAGCAGAGCAAGGCAAAGCAAAGCAGTGCAAACTGGTACAAGGAAAGTCCCAGCAGGGCCAGGAAACGTAGAGCAAAGTAAAGAATGCAGTTTGAGGCGAGGGAAAGCAGAGCAGGGGTAGGAAAAGCAAAGCAGAGCAGAGAAAGTAAAACCAAGAGGTGCCAGGAATACGAAGCGAAGCAAGACAAAGGAAAGCATGGCCTGAAAAAGCATGGCCAGGAAAGGCAAAGCAGAGCAAGGCAAAGCAAAGCAGTGCAAACTCGTACAAGGAAAGTCCCAGCAGGGCCAGGAAACGTAGAGCAAAGTAAAGAAAGCAGTTTGAGGCAAGGCAAAGCACAGCAGGGGTAGGAAAAGCAAAGCAGAGCAGAGAAAGTAAAACCAAGAGGTGCCAGGAATACAAAGTGAAGCAAGACAAAGGAAAGCATGGCCCGAAAATGCAGGGTCAGGAAAAGCAAAGCGCGGCCAGGAAAACCAAAGTAAAAAGGTCCAGAAATAAAACAAAGCAATGCAATGAATATATATCTAAAGTAAAAAAAAAAAAAAAAAAAAGGGCAAAAAAAAAAAAAAAGGGGCAAAAAAAAAACCAAGCAAAGCATGGCCAGGAAAAGCAAAGTAAAGCGTGTCCAGGAAAGGCAAAGCAGTGCAAGGCAGAGCAAAGCAAAGGAAAGTAGCACAAGGAAAAGCAAAGCAGTGCCAGGAAATGTAGAGCAAAAGAAAGAAAGCAGTTTGAGGAGGCAAGGCAAAGCACAGCAGGGGTAGGAAAAGCAGAGCAGAGCAGAGAAAGTAAAACCAAGAGGTGCCTGGAATAAAAAGCAAAGCAAAACAAAGGAAAGCGTGGCCGGAAAAAGCACGGCCAGGAAAGGCAACGCAGAGCAAGGCAAAGCAAAGCAGTGCAAACTCGTACAAGGAAAGTCCCAGCAGTGCCAGGAAACGTAGAGCAAAGTAAAGAAAGCAGTTTGAGGCGAGGCTAAGCAGAGCAGGGGTAGGAAAAGCAAAGCAGAGCAGAGAAAGTAAAACCAAGAGGTGCCAGGAATACGAAGAAAAGCAAAACAAAGGAAAGCATGGCCTGAAAAAGCATGGCCAGGAAAAGCAAAGCGTGGCCAGGAAAACCAAAGCAAAAAGGTCCAAAAATAAAACAAAGCAATGCAATGAAAATGTATCTATATTAAAATAAAACAAACAAACAAACAAACAAACAAACAAAACAAAAAAACGCAAAAAAAAGACCAAGCAAAGCAGGGCCAGGAAAAGCAAAGAAAAGCGTGTCCAGGAAAGGCAAAGCGGTGCAAGGCAGAGCAGAGCAAAGGAAAGTAGCACAAGGAAAAGCAAAGCAGTGCCAGGAAAGACAGAGCAAACAAAGCAAAGCAAAGCAATCTGAGGCAAAGCAAAGCAAAGCAGGGGCAAGAAAAGCAGACCAAAGTAGAGAAGGAAAAGCAAAAGTGTGCCCGGAAGAGCAGAGCAAAGCAAAGCAGAGCAAGGAAAAAGAAAGAGAAGCGAAGCAAATGTAAGGAGCTGGCGGCCAGCCCTCCTGCCGGTTCCCAGTGTCTGCGGGGCAAAGACCGCAGGGCCCTCATGCCGGGTAGAGCTGGCGGCCAGACTCGGACGGTGGCTGTACCCTGCTCGCCCGCTCCCCGGCCTCCCTGACACCTCATAGTCCGCCGTGACAGTGGGCAAGAACCATGTCTTGCTTTACCTGGTTTTATCTTTATTTATTTATTTATTTATTGATTGTTGCCTTCCATCCAATGTAGTTGTGGGAATCATGTAGTTACTGATCGTCGTTCAAAACCTCACCCAACACCGTCCCCAGACGGGCAGCAGTGGGGACCGCCTAGCGGCAGGCCACACGGCTGGGGCCACAGAACTGACCATGTCGGGTGGCCGGGCCTGCTGCCCCCACCCTCGAGTTGCGAGGGGACAGTGTCAGGGCTGCGGGGAGGCCCAGCTGTGTGTCTGAGGATTTATGCGTTCCTAAATATACCGATCGCCTCATCGGCAAAATCGTCGGGACGGTCTGCAAAGGAAGCCTAGCGCAGCACAGGAGAGCAGAGAAATGAAGAGGAAAGCCGAGCAAGGCAAAGCAAAGCCCTGCTAGGGAAAAGAATGCGGCATAATGAAAAGAAATGACAAGCAGGGCCAGGCAAAGCAAAGCGCGGCCAGGAAAACCAAAGCCAAAAGGTCCAAAAATAAAACAAAGCAATAAAATGAATATGTATCTATATTAACAAAAAAAAAAAAAAAGAAGAAGAAGAAAAAAAGAAACAACAACAACAACAACAAAAAAGCAAAGCAATCTGAGGCAAAGCAATCTGAGGCAAAGGAAAGCAAAGCAGGGGCGAGAACAGCAGAGGAACGCAGAGAAGGAAAAGCAAAACTGTGCCCGGAAGAGCAGAGCAAAGCAAAGCAAAGCAAGGAGAAACAAAGAGAAGCGAAGCAAATGCAAGGAGCTGGCGGCCAGCCCTCCTGCCGGTTCCCGGCGTCTGCGGGGCAAAGACCGCAGGGCCCTCATGCCGGGTACGGTCGGCAGTGCAAAGGGAAGAAATGCGAGACGAAGGAAAGCCTCGGAAGGAAAAGAAAGCCTTATCAGGAAAAGCATAGTCAAGCAGGGTCAGGAAAAGCAACGCGTAGCAGTGGCAGGAGAAGCATATCGAAGCAAAACAGTGCTGTGAAAACGAAACGTGTAGTTGCTTAGCGTGGTGCAAAGTCGCTCCCCCCCAGCCCAACCCGCCCCAGGCGAATAGGGGCCGGTAGCCGGGCTACGGGGAGGCGGGTGTTCGAGAAGGCGAGCTCGCGGCCGCGGCCCCCGGTTGCCTCGGGCCGCCCGTCGCTCTGACGTCAGAGGCAAACGCCTGGCCGAGAACGGCGTCCGGGTCTACCCGGAAGCCGAAGGACGCATGCGCGCGCATGTCCAAAGGCGTCCGTCGGTCGGTCGGTCGGTCAAGCGATTCCCGAGTGGGTCCGCCCAGGCGAAAAGCACCGAAAAGTGCCGGAAAGGTGCGAAAAGGCCCGAAAAGGTCCGAAAAGGGCCGGAACGGCCTGTACGAAAAGCGAAGGAAGGCAGACCGACCGACGGCGTTCGGTCCCGGCCGGCGGGTCTGCCGGTGTCCTCCTGCGGTTGCCGGGTGTACCGCGTCCTCCTGTGGCCGCCTAGTCTCCCCGTGTCCTCCTGCGGCCGCCGGGTCTATGCGGTCGCCGTGTTTGCATAGCCCGTGGCGACCTGTAGGGGTCGCTGCAGCGGGGCCGGCCGCGAGAACGGCGTCGGGGTCTGCCCGGCACCGAGGGACGCGCGCGCGCACGTCCGAAGGCATCCGTCTGTCGGTCGGTCGCGCGGTTCCCGAGTGGGTCCGTCCACGCGAAAAGCAGCGAATAGCGCCGGAAAGGGCCGAAAAGGTCCGAAAAGGTCCGAAAAGGGCCGGAACGGCCCGTACGAAAAGCGAAGGAAGGCAGACCGACCGACGGCGTTCGGTCCCGGCCGGCGGGTCTGCCGGTGTCCTCCTGCGGTCGCCGGGTGTGCCGCGTCCTCCCGTGGCCGCCTAGTCTCCCCGTGTTCTCCTGCGGCCGCCAGGTCTACCGAGTCCCCCCGCGCCCCCTCGCGGCCGCCTGACGTACCCGTGTCCTCCCGCGGCCGCCAGGTCTACCCGGCCGCGGTCGCCATGTTTGCGTAGCCCGTGGCGACCTGTAGGGGTCGCTGCAGCGGGGCCGGCCGCGAGAACGGCGTCGGGGTCTGCCCGGCACCGACGGGCGCGCGCGCGCGCGCGCGAGTCCGAAGGCATCCGTCTGTCGGTCGGTCGCGCGGTTCCCGAGTGGGTCCGTCCACGCGAAAAGCATCGAAAAGCGCCGGAAAGGTCCGAAAAGGCCCGAAAAGTTCCGAAAAGGGCCGGAACGGCCCGTGCGAAAAGCGAAGGAAGGCAGACCGACGGCGTTCGGTCCCGGCCGGCGGGTCTCCCCGTGTCCTCCTGTTAGTGTTGGGGAGAATCGAATGGATGTTCTATTAATGTTTCTCAGGTGATGGATCATACGGTATAATTAAATATTATTAAATGTACTTACATTATCAAGTAATCTATGTATACTGGAAACCTAGGGAGTACATTGAACATTTAAAGGAATCGTTGAAGGGGAACCCTGGGAGGGAACAGGTACAACCTGACCTTGGATAAGGGCCTGGAGATGATGAAATGAGTTGAAGCGGAACCAAGGAGCGGAGGGAGCATGCGTCGAGTGAGAAAGGTGAAAGAGTTTAGCGGAGAGGAAGACTCCTTACTTCATCTGGACGACCACCTGGACGACCACCAGAGTGCGCCACGCATGTGCAAAGGGGAGGGGAGCTAATTAGAATGAAAAGCGAGGCTGATGTTGCAACCTGTAATGAATATGTATACCTGACGCAATATTGTATGTATAAATAACGGCTGGGAAGTAACGGGACTGGAAGCCAGATTTGGGCACCTGCCCCGGCTTCCAGCGCTGAATAAAGCACCTTCATATAATCACTTGGTGGTTATGTGGTTGCTACGCTAACATTTTGGCGACCCAGATGGGACAGCGTGGGCACTGCTGAGGCGGATCGTGTCTCGGTTTCGCTCCAGCCGGCACCGAGGGATTCTCGGGGAGCAGTCGACCACGACCGACCTCCGCTGCTCACGACGTACCACTGGAGTGGTAAGCAAAGGTGCTTTCAACTTTGGGTATTCGGTACCGATTTGGTTGGGAAAGCCTGCCGGTCAGACGCGGCGAAAGCCACGCTCGGTTGGGCAGGGAGCTCCCGGGGTAAGCCTAGGCGCCGTCCGTTAGACAGAGCGAAAGCTCTGCAGGTTCGGCATTGGTAACTGTATTGGTTTGTGCTGAAGGGTCAGCACCAGGTATTATTGGTATGTAGAAAGCGTGCTGCTGCTGCTCCGGCAGCTTTTGCGAAAGCACGCTGCTGCTCCGGCAGCTTTTGGGAAAGCACACTGCTGCTCCGGCAGCTTCTGGAAAGTGTGCTGTTGCTGCTCCGGCAGCTTTTGGGAGAGTGTGTTGCTGCTCCAGCAGCTTTCGGGAGAGTGTGTTGTTGCTCCGGCAGCTTTCGGGAGAGTGTGTTGCTGCAGCTTTCGGGAGAGTGTGTTGCTCCAGCAGCTTTCGGGAGAGTGTGTTGCTCCAGCAGCTTTCGGGAGAGTGTGTTGCTGCAGCTTTCGGGAGAGTGTGTTGCTGCAGCTTTCGGGAGAGTGTGTTGCTCCAGCAGCTTTCGGGAGAGTGTGTTGCTGCAGCTTTCGGGAGAGTGTGTTGCTGCTCCGGCAGCTTTCGGGAGAGTGTGTTGCTGCTCCGGCAGCTTTCGGGAGAGTGTGTTGCTGCAGCTTTCGGGAGAGTGTGTTGCTGCAGCTTTCGGGAGAGTGTGTTGCTGCTCCGGCAGCTTTCGGGAGAGTGTGTTGCTGCTCCGGCAGCTTTCGGGAGAGTGTGTTGCTGCTCCGGCAGCTTTCGGGAGAGTGTGTTGCTGCTCCGGCAGCTTTCGGGAGAGTGTGTTGCTGCTCCGGCAGCTTTCGGGAGAGTGTGTTGCTGCTCCGGCAGCTTTCGAGAGAGTGTGTTGCTGCTCCGGCAGCTTTTGGGAAAGCACGCTGCTGCTCCGGCAGCTTCCGGAAAGTGTGCTGTTGCTGCTCCGGCAGCTTTCGAGAGAGTGTGTTGCTGCTCCGGCAGCTTTTGGGAGAGTGTGTTGCTGCTCCGGCAGCTTTCGAGAGAGTGTGTTGCTGCTCCGGCAGCTTTTGGGAGAGTGTGTTGCTGCTCCGGCAGCTTTCGAGAGAGTGTGTTGCTGCTCCGGCAGCTTTTGGGAGAGTGTGTTGCTGCTCCGGCAGCTTTCGGGAGAGTGTGTTGCTGCTCCGGCAGCTTTTGGGTCCGTATCATAAGCTCAAAATGAAAAAGATTAAAGAAATTCTGGGAAAAGATGTACCTATCCCGCGGACATCCCCGCTGGGGTGTTTGCTAGCACACTGGAAAGAGGGAGGTTTTGGTCAAGAAATGCGGAAAGGAAAGCTGATTGATTATTGTAACATTTGGTGGCCACAGTATAAACTAGAGGACCAAGAAACTTGGCCTGAGAATGGAACATTGCAATATAATACAATTTTACAATAATGCTATTTTGTAAGTGGGAAGGAAAATATGATGAACTGCCGTATGTGGAATTATTCTTTTATTTGCGCCGAAAGCCTGAATGGCAGCATGCTTGTGGAATAATGGTGCTTGAAGTTTAAACTGAGGAACGTTGTTGTGCATGTACTAAGGAGGGACGCTGTATACAGCATCAGGCAATAGAGAATAATAAGTATTATGGGAAATAATATAATACAATAATATAATAATGTATATAATAATATAATAATGTATATAATAATATAATAATATAATATAATAATATAATAATGGAAATATTGATCTGGAAGTTGCGCCGTCGGCTCCGCCGGAAGAGCCAGGACAGGGAGGGAAAAGAGAAAAGGAAGATAGCAGTAGTGATGGAGAATCCCCGATTTTAGTCTCCCCGTGTCACATAGGACCCGGCAACAGCGAAGGGCAGGAGAAACTATAAATGAAGAGGGAGGGAAAATAATCGCTCCCCTCAGGCAAGGAGTGGGGACAGAAGGACCGGTATATGTCAAGGTGCCTTTTTCAGCTGGGGATTTAATGATATGGAAGCAAGCAGCCGGCACCTACAGGGAAAACCCAGATAAAGTAGCTAGGATAATGAAAATGATAATTAAAACCCAAAATCCCGATTGGGATGATCTCCAGGTGATCCTGGATACTTTGATGGATTCAACAGAAAAGGACATGGTATTACGGGCAGCCAGAGAGAGAGCCCGAGAAGATATACGTAATGGATTAGTGCTTGGAAATCTAGATCAAAACTTCCCCACCGAGGATCCCCAATGGGATTATAACACAGGGGATGGAATAAGGAGGCTGAAGAGATATCAAGATTGGGTACAAATCGGGGTACAGAATGCCATGCCCCGGACCATAAATTGGTCAAAATTGTATAATGTCAGGCAAGAAAAAGCGGAATCACCTTCCGCCTTTTTAGAGAGATTGAAAGAAACTGCTAAGAAATATACAGATTTAGACGTAGAGACTGAGCAAGCTAAAGCTCAATTAGCACTCATTTTCTTGGGACAAGCCCAAGAGGATATTAGGAAGAAATTGCAAAAGTTAGAAGGTGCAGATTTGAGAAATTTGGATAGGCTGTTGGAAATAGCCTGGAAAATCAAAACTAGCCCAGCCAGTAAAAATTGAACTTAAGGAAGGGGCCCGACCGGTACGGATTAAACAGTACCCGTTGAAGCTAGAAGCTAGGCTAGGGATAGTAAAGATTATAGATAAATTTCTTAGCTACCACATTCTGGAGGAATGCAAATCTGAATATAATACCCCAATTTTCCCGGTAAAGAAACCTAATGGGGAATACAGGCTAATGCAGGACCTTAGGGCAATAAATGAAATAACAAAAGATATTCACCCAGTGGTGGCTAATCCTTATACATTGTTAACATCTGTAAAAGAAAAATATAAGTGGTTTACTGTAATTGATTTAAAAGATGCCTTCTTCTGCATACCCATTGACAAGGATAGTAGAAAACTTTTTGCTTTTGAATGGGAAAATCCACGGAACGGACGAAAGATGCAACTAACCTGGACAAGGTTGCCTCAAGGATTCAAGAATAGCCCGACCCTCTTCGGCAGTCAACTAGCTAAAGAAATAGAAGACTGGATTAACCAAGGACAAATTCAGGTACCAAAGGATCGATACCTGCTGTTACAATATGTGGACGATATATTAATAGCTACCGAAGGAGAGTCAGAATGTATTCAGGTAACTGTTGATATTTTGAATCAATTGGGACTAAATGGGTACAAGGTTTCTAAACAAAAGGCACAAATCGCGTGCACAACAGTAATTTATTTGGGATGTGAAATTTCTCAAGGACAAAGAAAATTGGGAGTTAACCGAATACAAGCTATTTGTGAAATCCCCGAGCCGCGAAATCTGCACGAACTACGGGCTTTCCTAGGTATGGCCGGGTGGTGTAGACTGTGGGTAATAGACTATGGACTCATAGCAAAGCCCCTCTATGAAACCCAAAAGGCCTGTACATTTACCTGGGGAAAGCCACAACAAGAGGCCTTAAGAAATTAAAAGAAGCCCTGATAAAGGCGCCTGCCTTGGGCTTGCCGGACTTATCAAAGGACTTTCAGCTGTTTGTGCATGAGAGACAACGATTGGCATTAGGAGTACTGACCCAGCGACTTGGGAGCTGGAAAAGACCTGTGGGGTATTTTTCTAAACAATTGGATGCGGTAAGCGCCGGATGGCCCTCGTGTTTAAGGGCCGTGGCAGCCACAGTCCTTTTAATACAGGCAAAAGGGGGGCCATTGGCTATCGCCCAGCCGAATGAATCTTAAGAACTACTAACCTATTGAACCCAGCAGTGTTTCTAGGAACAACTACGGAGGAAGGAGACCTCAGTCACGATTGCGTGGAGATCATCGAATATACCTATGCCAGCAGAACAGACTTAAAGGATCAGCCTCTGGGGAGACCGGATTGGGAACTTTTCACGGATGGAAGCAGCTTTGTGGAAAATGGGACTCGTTATGCAGGATACACGGTAACTACATCAAAGGTAGTGATTGAGGCAAATTCCCTACCTCCGGGGACTTCAGCCCAACGAGCAGAAATAGTCGCCCTGACGCGGGCCCTGGAACTAAGCGAGGGTAAGAATGTGAATATTTGGACAGATTCAAAATATGCATTCGGGGTAGTCCACGTACATGGGGCATTATGGAAAGAAAGGGGAATGCTATCCTCATAAGGGACTAATATAAAATATCAGGAAGAAATATTGAAATTAATAACAGCTGTACAGAAACCCCAACAGGTGGCCATAATGCATTGTAAAGCTCATCAAGGAGGGATGTCAGAGATTGCAGAAGGTAACAGATTGGCAGATTTGACGGCCCGGAAGGTCGCGCGTGAAGTACGGAAAGTAATGGCTCTAATTCCATCGAAGGTAGGCCTCTCTTGTTTTAAATTACCTAAAGACCCAAAGTATTCAGCAGAAGATGAGAGACTTGCAAATTTGATGAAGGCCCAGAAGAATCCTGACGGCTGGTATGCGACTGCGACAGGACAACTTATAGTGCCTCCTATAGTAATGCGAGAAATCTTACAAATAAAACATAATGAATGTCACTGGGGTGCAGAAGCAATGGTGACCTATTTGAAATGAGGTGTCATCTCGGTACACATGTTAACAATGGCAAAGTCAGTAATGTCAAAATGTGAGCTTTGCTTAAAGAATAACCCGGTAGCAAGGAAACATGCTGAGATGGGGAGAACTAGAGCTGGAATAGAGCCTGGAGATTACTGGCAAATAGATTTCGTGGAACTGCCTAAAGCAAGAGGTTATAAATACCTATTGGTAGGGGTTGATACTTTTTCAGGATGGCCAGAGGCCCTTCCCTGTCGAACCAACCAAGCTAAAGAAACGGTAAAATGGTTACTACGGGAAATAGTCCCTAGATTTGGTGTACCATTGGGTATTTCTTCAGACAGGGGACCACATTTCATTGCCAATGTGGTTAAGGAGGTTAGTAGGTTACTAGGAATTACCTGGAACTTACATACCCCATGGAGGCCTCAATCTAGTGGTCAAGTAGAGAGGATGAACCAAACTTTAAAAGGACAATTAAGCAAAATCTGTCAGGAGGCTAAGATACAGTGGCCACAGGCCTTACCGATAGCTTTGCTAAGAATTAGAATAAAGCCAGCCAAGAAGTGGGATGTCAGTAAGTCCCTATGAAATCATGTATGGAAAACCTTATGAGTCTCCTGAACCGAACCCGAATATGCATGTTACCGGTAAACAGGATGTATATAATTATGTTTTAATAGTAATGAAAATACTTGCTCTTGGTATGAGTGAAGTATTTTCAAAGGGGGGAAATGTTAGTGTTGGGGAGAATCGAATGGATGTTCTATTAATGTTTCTCAGGTGATGGATCATACGGTATAATTAAATATTATTAAATGTACTTACATTATCAAGTAATCTATGTATACTGGAAACCTAGGGAGTACATTGAACATTTAAAGGAATCGTTGAAGGGGAACCCTGGGAGGGAACAGGTACAACCTGACCTTGGATAAGGGCCTGGAGATGATGAAATGAGTTGAAGCGGAACCAAGGAGCGGAGGGAGCATGCGTCGAGTGAGAAAGGTGAAAGAGTTTAGCGGAGAGGAAGACTCCTTACTTCATCTGGACGACCACCTGGACGACCACCAGAGTGCGCCACGCATGTGCAAAGGGGAGGGGAGCTAATTAGAATGAAAAGCGAGGCTGATGTTGCAACCTGTAATGAATATGTATACCTGACGCAATATTGTATGTATAAATAACGGCTGGGAAGTAACGGGACTTGAAGCCAGATTTGGGCACCTGCCCCGGCTTCCAGCGCTGAATAAAGCACCTTCATATAATCACTTGGTGGTTATGTGGTTGCTACGCTAACACTCCCGCGGTCGGGAGGTGTACCGTGTCCCCCTGTGGCCGCCTGGTCTACCCGTGTCCTACCGAGGGCGCCCCGTCTGCCCGCCTGGAGGAGGTCGCTGACGGTCGGGCTGTGGGAACGGCGGCCACGTCTACCCTGACTCGGACGGGACGGCGGCGTGCCGTGGGGCTAGCGGTAGATGAGTAGGTCGTGAGACGGCTCGGAAGGTGTCGTAGGCGTCGCTGTTTCTTTCTGCCTCCAGTTACGTCGAGGTAAAAGTCGGTTGCTCTCGGGTGCCTCGCTGCGGGACTCTTGAAAAGGTCTTGGAGCTTTTCGGGGGCGGTGACTTTTGTGTCCGTCTATAGGAGAGAGCGGGGACTCTGCTCCTGAAGCGGTGCTGAGCGAGCACTTGCGGCTGGGGGAGCCGGCGCACGAAAAGGGGTCGCGCGGCGTCGTTGGCGGCGTGGGCTCGGGGGTCGGTTCTGTCGACTGGTCAACCTTAGCTGCCTGCCGACTCCCTCCCGCCCCCCCCCTCGCCCCGCCGGGCAGCGAGAAGCGGTCTCGCGCGCGCGAGTCGCTGGGAAAAGAAAGAGCTGTGGAGAAAAGCGGCGGGAAGCCGGCGGGTGGTCCGCCGGCGCACGAACGCTGAGCGTCCGGGGGCGTCCCCGGCGGCTTTCACCGGTCCCGGAGGCTCGGAAGGCGAAGGGGGGACCGGGCGGCGCGGATTGGCACGGCCGAGGCGGCGGCGCCTCCGCTTGCCGACGATGCACCTCACGTCACCCGCACGCAGCGCCCGCCGAGGCGTTCCCCGGGCACGTCGGAGAGGCTCCCCGGCGGGTCGGC